>NW_027327670.1:1500000-1639897 GCF_047675955.1 Chlorocebus sabaeus | reverse complement strand
CTGTGTTCTGTGAATTCATCTCACAGAGTTACATCTTTCCCTTCAAGAAGCCTTTCGCTAAGGCTGTTCTTGTGGAATTGGCAAAGGGATATTTGGAAGCCCATAGAGGCCTATGGTGAAAAAGGAAATATCTTCCTTTCAAAACTGGAAAGAAGCTTTCTGAGAAACTGCTCTGTGTTCTGTAAATTCATCTCACAGAGTTACATCTTTCCCTTCAAGAAGCCTTTCGCTAAGGCTGTTCTTGTGGAATTGGCAAAGCGATATTTGGAAGCCCATAGAGGGCTACGGTGAAAAAGGAAATATCTTCCGTTCAAAACTGGAAAGAAGCTTTCTGAGAAACTGCTCTGTGTTCTGTGAATTCATCTCACAGAGTTACATCTTTCCCTTCAAGAAGCCTTTCGCTAAGGCTGTTCTTGTGGAATTGGCAAAGGGATATTTGGAAGCCCATAGAGGGCTATGGTGAAAAAGGAAATATCTTCCGTTCAAAACTGGAAAGAAGCTTTCTGAGAAACTGCTCTGTGTTCTGTTAATTCATCTCACAGACTTACATCTTTCCCTTCAAGAAGCCTTTGGCTAAGGCTGTTCTTGTGGAATTGGCAAAGGGATATTTGAAGCCCTTAGAGGCCTATGGTGAAAAAGGAAATATCTTCCGTTCAAAACTGGAAAAAAGCTTTCTGAGAAACTGCTCTGTGTTCTCTGAATTAATCTCACAGAGTTACATCTTTCCCTTCAAGAAGCCTTTCGCTAAGGCTGTTCTTGTGGAATTGGCAAAGGGATATTTGGAAGCCCATAGACGGCTATGGTGAAAAACGAAATATCATCCTTTCAAAACTGGAAAGAAGCTTTCTGAGAAACTGCTCTGTGTTCTCTGAATTCATCTCACAGAGTTACATCTTTCCCTTCAAGAAGCCTTTCGCTAAGGCTGTTCTTGTGGAATTGGCAAAGGGATATTTGGAATCCCATAGAGGCCTATGGTGAAAAAGGAAATATCTTCCGTTCAAAACTGGAAAGAAGCTTTCTGAGAAACTGCTCTGTGTTCTGTTAATACATCTGACAGAGTTACATCTTTCCCTTCAAGAAGCCTTTCGCTAAGGCTGTTCTTGTGGAATTGGCAAAGGATATTTGGAAGCCCGTAGACGGCTATGGTGAAAAAGGAAATATCTTCCGTTCAAAACAGGAAAGAAGCTTTCTGAGAAACTGCTCTGTGTTCTGTGAATTCATCTCACAGAGTTACATCTTTCCCTTCAAGAAGCCTTTCGCTAAGGCTGTTCTTGTGGAATTGGCAAAGGGATATTTGGAAGCCCATAGAGGCCTATGGTGAAAAAGGAAATATCTTCCGTTCAAAACTGGAAAGAAGCTTTCTGAGAAACTGCTCTGTGTTCTCTGAATTCATCTCACGGAGTTACATCTTTCCCTTCAATAAGCCTTTCGCTAAGGCTGTTCTTGTGGAATTGGCAAAGGGATATTTGGAAGCCCATAGAGGCCTATGGTGAAAAAGGAAATATCTTCCGTTCAAAACTGGAAAGAAGCTTTCTGAGAAACTGCTCTGTGTCCTGTTAATTCATCTCACAGAGTTATATCTTTCCATTCAAGAAGCCTTTCGCTAAGGCTGTTCTTGTGGAATTGGCAAAGGGATATTTGGAAGCCCATAGAGGCCTATGGTGAAAAAGGAAATATCTTCCGTTCAAAACTGGAAAGAAGCTTTCTGAGAAACTGCTCTGTGTTCTGTTAATTCATCTCACAGAGTTACATCTTTCCCTTCAAGAAGCCTTTCTCTAAGGCTGTTCTTGTGGAATTGGCAAAGCGATATTTGGAATCCCATAGAGGGCTACGGTGAAAAAGGAAATATCTTCCGTTCAAAACTGGAAAGAAGCTTTCTGAGAAACTGCTCTGTGTTCTGTGAATTCATCTCACAGAGTTACTTCTATCCCTTCAAGAAGCCTTTCGCTAAGGCTGTTCTTGTGGAATTGGCAAAGGGATATTTGGAAGCCCTTAGAGGCCTATGGTGAAAAAGGAAATATCTTCCGTTCAAAACTGGAAAGAAGCTTTCTCAGAAACTGCTCTGTGTTCTGTGAATTCATCTCACAGAGTTACATCTTTCCCTTCAAGAAGCCTTTCGCTAAGGCTGTTCTTGTGGAATTGGCAAAGGGATATTGGAAGCCCATAGAGGCCTATGGTGAAAAAGGAAATATCTTCCGTTCAAAACTGGAAAGAAGCTTTCTGAGAAACTGCTCTGTGTTCTGTTAATTCATCTCACAGAGTTACATCTTTCCCTTCAAGAAGCCTTTCGCTAAGGCTGTTCTTGTGGAATTGGCAAAGGATATTTGGAAGCCCATAGACGGCTATGGTGAAAAAGGAAATATCTTCCGTTCAAAAGAGGAAAGAAGCTTTCTGAGAAACTGCTCTGTGTTCTGTGAATTCATCTCACAGAGTTACATCTTTCCCTTCAAGAAGCCTTTCGCTAAGGCTGTTCTTGTGGAATTGGCAAAGGGATATTTGGAAGCCCATAGAGGCCTATGGTGAAAAAGGAAATATCTTCCGTTCAAAACTGGAAAGAAGCTTTCTGAGAAACTGCTCTGTGTTCTCTGAATTCATCTCACGGAGTTACATCTTTCCCTTCAATAAGCCTTTCGCTAAGGCTGTTCTTGTGGAATTGGCAAAGGGATATTTGGAAGCCCATAGAGGCCTATGGTGAAAAAGGAAATATCTTCCGTTCAAAACTGGAAAGAAGCTTTCTGAGAAACTGCTCTGTGTTCTCTGAATTCATCTCACAGAGTTACATCTTTCCCTTCAAGAAGCCTTTCGCTAAGGCTGTTCTTTTGGAATTGGCAAACGGATATTTGGAAGCCCATAGAGGGCTATGGTGAAAAAGGAAATATCTGCGGTTCAAAACTGGAAAGACGCTTTCTGAGAAACTGCTCTGTGTTCTGTGAATTCATCTCAGAGAGTTACATCTTCCCTTCAAGAAGCCTTTCGCTAAGGCTGTTCTTGTGGAATTGGCAAAGCGATATTTGGAAGCCCATAGAGGGCTACGGTGAAAAAGGAAATATCTTCCGTTCAAAACTGGAAAGAAGCTTTCTGAGAAACTGCTCTGTGTTCTGTGAATTCATCTCACAGAGTTACATCTTTCCCTTCAAGAAGCCTTTCGCTAAGGCTGTTCTTGTGGAATTGGCAAAGGGATATTTGGAAGCCCATAGAGGGCTATGGTGAAAAAGGAAATATCTTCCGTTCAAAACTGGAAAGAAGCTTTCTGAGAAACTGCTCTGTGTTCTGTTAATTCATCTCACAGACTTACATCTTTCCCTTCAAGAAGCCTTTGGCTAAGGATGTTCTTGTGGAATTGGCAAAGGGATATTTGGAAGCCCTTAGAGGCCTATGGTGAAAAAGGAAATATCTTCCGTTCAAAACTGGAAAAAAGCTTTCTGAGAAACTGCTCTGTGTTCTCTGAATTAATCTCACAGAGTTACATCTTTCCCTTCAAGAAGCCTTTCGCTAAGGCTGTTCTTGTGGAATTGGCAAAGGGATATTTGGAAGCCCATAGACGGCTATGGTGAAAAACGAAATATCATCCTTTCAAAACTGGAAAGAAGCTTTCTGAGAAACTGCTCTGTGTTCTCTGAATTCATCTCACAGAGTTACATCTTTCCCTTCAAGAAGCCTTTCGCTAAGGCTGTTCTTGTGGAATTGGCAAAGGATATTTGGAATCCCATAGAGGCCTATGGTGAAAAAGGAAATATCTTCCGTTCAAAACTGGAAAGAAGCTTTCTGAGAAACTGCTCTGTGTTCTGTTAATACATCTGACAGAGTTACATCTTTCCCTTCAAGAAGCCTTTCGCTAAGGCTGTTCTTGTGGAATTGGCAAAGGATATTTGGAAGCCCGTAGACGGCTATGGTGAAAAAGGAAATATCTTCCGTTCAAAACAGGAAAGAAGCTTTCTGAGAAACTGCTCTGTGTTCTGTGAATTCATCTCACAGAGTTACATCTTTCCCTTCAAGAAGCCTTTCGCTAAGGCTGTTCTTGTGGAATTGGCAAAGGGATATTTGGAAGCCCATAGAGGCCTATGGTGAAAAAGGAAATATCTTCCGTTCAAAACTGGAAAGAAGCTTTCTGAGAAACTTCTCTGTGTCCTGTTAATTCATCTCACAGAGCTATATCTTTCCCTTCAAGAAGCCTTTCGCTAAGGCTGTTCTTGTGGAATTGGCAAAGGGATATTTGGAAGCCCATAGAGGCCTATGGTGAAAAAGGAAATATCTTCCGTTCAAAACTGGAAAGAAGCTTTCTGAGAAACTGCTCTGTGTTGTGTTAATTCATCTCACAGAGTTACATCTTTCCCTTCAAGAAGCCTTTCGCTAAGGCTGTTCTTGTGGAATTGGCAAAGCGATATTTGGAAGCCCATAGAGGGCTATGGTGAAAAAGGAAATATCTTCCGTTCAAAACTGGAAAGAAGCTTTCTGAGAAACTGCTCTGTTTTCTGTGAATTCATCTCAAAGAGTTACATCTTTCCCTTCAAGAAGCCTTTCGCTAAGGCTGTTCTTGTGGAATTGGCAAAGGGATATTTGGAAGCCCATAGAGGCCTATGGTGAAAAAGGAAATATCTTCCGTTCAAACCTGGAAAGAATCTTTCTGAGAAACTGCTCTGTGTTCTCTGAATTCATCTCACAGAGTTACATCTTTCCCTTCAAGAAGCCTTTCGCTAAGGCTGTTCTTGTGGAATTGGCAAAGGGATATTTGGAAGCCCATAGAGGCCTATGGTGAAAAAGGAAATATCTTCCGTTCAAAACTGGAAAGAAGCTTTCTGAGAAACTGCTCTGTGTTGTGTTAATTCATCTCACAGAGTTACATCTTCCCCTTCAAGAAGCCTTTCGCTAAGGCTGTTCTTGTGGAATTGGCAAAGGGATATTTGGAAGCCCATAGAGGGCTATGGTGAAAAAGGAAATATCTTCCGTTCAAAACTGGAAAGAAGCTTTCTGAGAAACTGCTCTGTTTTCTGTGAATTCATCTCACAGAGTTACATCTTTCCCTTCAAGAAGCCTTTCGCTAAGGCTGTTCTTGTGGAATTGGCAAAGGGATATTTGGAAGCCCATAGAGGCCTATGGTGAAAAAGGAAACATCTTCCGTTCAAACCTGGAAAGAAGCTTTCTGAGAAACTGCTCTGTGTTCTCTGAATTCATCTCACAGAGTTACATCTTTCCCTTCAAGAAGCCTGTCGCTAAGGCTGTTCTTGTGGAATTGGCAAAGGGATATTTGGAAGCCCTTAGAGGGCTATGGTGAAAAAGGAAATATCTTCCGTTCAAAACTGGAAAGAAGCTTTCTGAGAAACTGCTCTGTGTCCTGTTAATTCATCTCACAGAGTTATATCTTTCCATTCAAGAAGCCTTTCGCTAAGGCTGTTCTTGTGGAATTGGCAAAGGGATATTTGGAAGCCCATAGAGGCCTATGGTGAAAAAGGAAATATCTTCCGTTCAAAACTGGAAAGAAGCTTTCTGAGAAACTGCTCTGTGTTCTCTGAATTCATCTCACAGAGTTACATCTTTCCCTTCAAGAAGCCTTTCTCTAAGGCTGTTCTTGTGGAATTGGCAAAGGGATATTTGGAAGCCCTTAGAGGCCGATGGTGAAAAAGGAAATATCTTCCGTTCAAAACTGGAAAGAAGCTTTCTGAGAAACTGCTCTGTGTTCTGTTAATTCATCTCACAGAGTTACATCTTTCCCTTCAAGAAGCCTTTCGCTAAGGCTGTTCTTGTGGAATTGGCAAAGCGATATTTGGAAGCCCATAGAGGGCTATGGTGAAAAAGGAAATATCTTCCGTTCAAAACTGGAAAGAAGCTTTCTGAGAAACTGCTCTGTGTTCTCTGAATTCATCTCACAGAGTTACATCTTTCCCTTCAAGAAGCCTTTGGCTAAGGCTGTTCTTGTGGAATTGGCAAAGGGATATTTGGAAGCCCATAGAGGGCTATGGTGAAAAAGGAAATATCTTCGGTTCAAAACTGGAAAGAAGCTTTCTGAGAAACTGCTCTGTGTTCTGTGAATTCATCTCACAGAGTTACATCTTTCCCTTCAAGAAGCCTTTCGCTAAGGCTGTTCTTGTGGAATTGGCAAAGGGATATTTGGAAGCCCATAGAGGCCTATGGTGAAAAAGGAAATATCTTCCTTTCAAAACTGGAAAGAAGCTTTCTGAGAAACTGCTCTGTGTTCTGTAAATTCATCTCACAGAGTTACATCTTTCCCTTCAAGAACCCTTTCGCTAAGGCTGTTCTTGTGGAATTGGCAAAGCGATATTTGGAAGCCCATAGAGGGCTACGGTGAAAAAGGAAATATCTTCCGTTCAAAACTGGAAAGAAGCTTTCTGAGAAACTGCTCTGTGTTCTGTGAATTCATCTCACAGAGTTACATCTTTCCCTTCAAGAAGCCTTTCGCTAAGGCTGTTCTTGTGGAATTGGCAAAGGGATATTTGGAAGCCCATAGAGGGCTATGGTGAAAAAGGAAATATCTTCCGTTCAAAACTGGAAAGAAGCTTTCTGAGAAACTGCTCTGTGTTCTGTTAATTCATCTCACAGACTTACATCTTTCCCTTCAAGAAGCCTTTGGCTAAGGCTGTTCTTGTGGAATTGGCAAAGGGATATTTGGAAGCCCTTAGAGGCCTATGGTGAAAAAGGAAATATCTTCCGTTCAAAACTGGAAAAAAGCTTTCTGAGAAACTGCTCTGTGTTCTCTGAATTAATCTCACAGAGTTACATCTTTCCCTTCAAGAAGCCTTTCGCTAAGGCTGTTCTTGTGGAATTGGCAAAGGGATATTTGGAAGCCCATAGACGGCTATGGTGAAAAACGAAATATCATCCTTTCAAAACTGGAAAGAAGCTTTCTGAGAAACTGCTCTGTGTTCTCTGAATTCATCTCACAGAGTTACATCTTTCCCTTCAAGAAGCCTTTCGCTAAGGCTGTTCTTGTGGAATTGGCAAAGGGATATTTGGAATCCCATAGAGGCCTATGGTGAAAAAGGAAATATCTTCCGTTTAAAACTGGAAAGAAGCTTTCTGAGAAACTGCTCTGTGTTCTGTTAATACATCTGACAGAGTTACATCTTTCCCTTCAAGAAGCCTTTCGCTAAGGCTGTTCTTGTGGAATTGGCAAAGGATATTTGGAAGCCCGTAGACGGCTATGGTGAAAAAGGAAATATCTTCCGTTCAAAACAGGAAAGAAGCTTTCTGAGAAACTGCTCTGTGTTCTGTGAATTCATCTCACAGAGTTACATCTTTCCCTTCAAGAAGCCTTTCGCTAAGGCTGTTCTTGTGGAATTGGCAAAGGGATATTTGGAAGCCCATAGAGGCCTATGGTGAAAAAGGAAATATCTTCCGTTCAAAACTGGAAAGAAGCTTTCTGAGAAACTGCTCTGTGTTCTCTGAATTCATCTCACGGAGTTACATCTTTCCCTTCAATAAGCCTTTCGCTAAGGCTGTTCTTGTGGAATTGGCAAAGGGATATTTGGAAGCCCATAGAGGCCTATGGTGAAAAAGGAAATATCTTCCGTTCAAAACTGGAAAGAAGCTTTCTGAGAAACTGCTCTGTGTCCTGTTAATTCATCTCACAGAGTTATATCTTTCCATTCAAGAAGCCTTTCGCTAAGGCTGTTCTTGTGGAATTGGCAAAGGGATATTTGGAAGCCCATAGAGGCCTATGGTGAAAAAGGAAATATCTTCCGTTCAAAACTGGAAAGAAGCTTTCTGAGAAACTGCTCTGTGTTCTGTTAATTCATCTCACAGAGTTACATCTTTCCCTTCAAGAAGCCTTTCTCTAAGGCTGTTCTTGTGGAATTGGCAAAGCGATATTTGGAATCCCATAGAGGGCTACGGTGAAAAAGGAAATATCTTCCGTTCAAAACTGGAAAGAAGCTTTCTGAGAAACTGCTCTGTGTTCTGTGAATTCATCTCACAGAGTTACTTCTATCCCTTCAAGAAGCCTTTCGCTAAGGCTGTTCTTGTGGAATTGGCAAAGGGATATTTGGAAGCCCTTAGAGGCCTATGGTGAAAAAGGAAATATCTTCCGTTCAAAACTGGAAAGAAGCTTTCTCAGAAACTGCTCTGTGTTCTGTGAATTCATCTCACAGAGTTACATCTTTCCCTTCAAGAAGCCTTTCGCTAAGGCTGTTCTTGTGGAATTGGCAAAGGGATATTTGGAAGCCCATAGAGGCCTATGGTGAAAAAGGAAATATCTTCCGTTCAAAACTGGAAAGAAGCTTTCTGAGAAACTGCTCTGTGTTCTGTTAATTCATCTCACAGAGTTACATCTTTCCCTTCAAGAAGCCTTTCGCTAAGGCTGTTCTTGTGGAATTGGCAAAGGATATTTGGAAGCCCATAGACGGCTATGGTGAAAAAGGAAATATCTTCCGTTCAAAAGAGGAAAGAAGCTTTCTGAGAAACTGCTCTGTGTTCTGTGAATTCATCTCACAGAGTTACATCTTTCCCTTCAAGAAGCCTTTCGCTAAGGCTGTTCTTGTGGAATTGGCAAAGGGATATTTGGAAGCCCATAGAGGCCTATGGTGAAAAAGGAAATATCTTCCGTTCAAAACTGGAAAGAAGCTTTCTGAGAAACTGCTCTGTGTTCTCTGAATTCATCTCACGGAGTTACATCTTTCCCTTCAATAAGCCTTTCGCTAAGGCTGTTCTTGTGGAATTGGCAAAGGGATATTTGGAAGCCCATAGAGGCCTATGGTGAAAAAGGAAATATCTTCCGTTCAAAACTGGAAAGAAGCTTTCTGAGAAACTGCTCTGTGTTCTCTGAATTCATCTCACAGAGTTACATCTTTCCCTTCAAGAAGCCTTTCGCTAAGGCTGTTCTTTTGGAATTGGCAAACGGATATTTGGAAGCCCATAGAGGGCTATGGTGAAAAAGGAAATATCTGCGGTTCAAAACTGGAAAGACGCTTTCTGAGAAACTGCTCTGTGTTCTGTGAATTCATCTCAGAGAGTTACATCTTTCCCTTCAAGAAGCCTTTCGCTAAGGCTGTTCTTGTGGAATTGGCAAAGGGATATTTGGAAGCCCATAGAGGGCTATGGTGAAAAAGGAAATATCTTCCGTTCAAAACTGGAAAGAAGCTTTCTGAGAAACTGCTCTGTGTTCTGTTAATTCATCTCACAGAGTTACATCTTTCCCTTCAAGAAGCCTTTGGCTAAGGCTGTTCTTGTGGAATTGGCAAAGGGATATTTGGAAGCCCATAGACGGCTATGGTGAAAAAGGAAATATCTTCCGTTCAAAATTGGAAAGAAGCTTTCTGAGAAACTGCTCTGTGTTCTGTGAATTCATCTCACAGAGTTACTTCTTTCCCTTCAAGAAGCCTTTCGCTAAGGCTGTTCTTGTGGAATTTGCAAAGCGATATTTGGAAGCCCATAGAGGCCTATGGTGAAAAAGGAAATATCTTCCGTTAAAAACTGGAAAGAAGCTTTCTCAGAAACTGCTCTGTGTTCTGTGAATTCATCTCACAGAGTTACATCTTTCCCTTCAAGAAGCCTTTCGCTAAGGCTGTTCTTGTGGAATTGGCAAAGGGATATTTGGAAGCCCATAGAGGCCTATGGTGAAAAAGGAAATATCTTCCGTTCAAAACTGGAAAGAAGCTTTCTGAGAAACTGCTCTGTGTTCTGTGAATTCATCTCACAGAGTTACATCTTTCCCTTCAAGAAGCCTTTCGCTAAGGCTGTTCTTGTGGAATTGGCAAAGGGATATTTGGAAGCCCATAGACGGCTATGGTGAAAAAGGAAATATCTTCCGTTCAAAACAGGAAAGAAGCTTTCTGAGAAACTGCTCTGTGTTCTGTGAATTCATCTCACAGAGTTACATCTTTCCCTTCAAGAAGCCTTTCGCTAAGGCTGTTCTTGTGGAATTGGCAAAGGGATATTTGGAAGCCCATAGAGGCCTTTGGTGAAAAAGGAAATATCTTCCGTTCTAAACTGGAAAGAAGCTTTCTGAGAAACTGCTCTGTGTTCTCTGAATTCATCTCACAGAGTTACATCTTTCCCTTCAAGAAGCCTTTCGCTAAGGCTGTTCTTGTGGAATTGGCAAAGGGATATTTGGAAGCCCATAGAGGCCTATGGTGAAAAAGGAAATATCTTCCGTTCAAAACTGGAAAGAAGCTTTCTGAGAAACTGCTCTGTGTTCTCTGAATTCATCTCACAGAGTTACTTTTTTCCCTTCAAGAAGCCTTTCGCTAAGGCTGTTCTTGTGCAATTGGCAAAGGGATATTTGGAAGCCCATAGAGGCCTATGGTGAAAAAGGAAATATCTTCCGTTCAAAACTGGAAAGAAGCTTTCTGAGAAACTGCTCTGTGTTCTGTGAATTCATCTCACAGAGTTACATCTTCCCCTTCAAGAAGCCTTTCGCTAAGGTTGTTCTTGTGGAATTGGCAAAGGGATATTTGGAAGCCCATGGAGGCCTATGGTGAAAAAGGAAATATCTTCCGTTCAAAACTGGAAAGAAGCTTTCTGAGAAACTGCTCTGTGTTCTGTTAATTCATCTCACAGAGTTACATCTTTCCCTTCAAGAAGCCTTTCGCTAAGGCTGTTCTTGTGGAATTGGCAAAGGGATATTTGGAAGCCCATAGACGGCTATGGTGAAAAAGGAAATATCTTCCGTTCAAAACTGGAAAGAAGCTTTCTGAGAAACTGCTCTGTGTTCTGTGAATTCATCTCACAGAGTTACATCTTTCCCTTCAAGAAGCCTTTCGCTAAGGCTGTTCTTGTGGAATTGGCAAAGGGATATTTGGAAGCCCAAAGGGTCCTATGGTGAAAAAGGAAATATCTTCCGTTCAAAACTGGAAAGAAGCTTTCTGAGAAACAGCTCTGTGTTCTCTGAATTCATCTCACGGAGTTACATCTTTCCCTTCAAGAAGCCTTTGGCTAAGGCTGCTCTTGTGGAATTGGCAAAGGGATATTTGGAAGCCCATAGAGGGCTACGGTGAAAAAGGAAATATCTTCCGTTCAAAACAGGAAAGAAGCTTTCTGAGAAACTGCTCTGTGTTCTGTTAATTCATCTCACAGAGTTACATCTTTCCCTTCAAGAAGCCTTTCGCTAAGGCTGTTCTTGTGGAATTGGCAAAGGGATATTTGGAAGCCCAAAGGGTCCTATGGTGAAAAAGGAAATATCTTCCGTTCAAAACTGGAAAGAAGCTTTCTGAGAAACAGCTCTGTGTTCTGTGAATTCATCTCACAGAGTAACATCTTTCCCTTCAAGAAGCCTTTCGCTAAGGCTGTTCTTGTTGAATGGACAAAGGGATATTTGGAAGCCCATAGAGGCCTATGGTGAAAAAGGAAATATCTTCCGTTCAAAACTGGAAAGAAGCTTTCTCAGAAACTGCTCTGTGTTCTGTGAATTCATCTCACAGAGTTACATCTTTCCCTTCAAGAAGCCTTTCGCTAAGGTTGTTCTTGTGGAATTGGCAAAGGGATATTTGGAAGCCCATAGAGGCCTATGGTGAAAAAGGAAATATCTTCCGTTCAAAACTGGAAAGAAGCTTTCTCAGAAACTGCTCTGTGTTCTGTGAATTCATCTCACAGAGTTACATCTTTCCCTTCAAGAAGCCTTTCGCTAAGGCTGTTCTTGTGGAATTGGCAAAGGGATATTTGGAAGCCCATAGACGGCTATGGTGAAAAAGGAAATATCTTCCGTTCAAAACTGGAAAGAAGCTTTCTGAGAAACTGCTCTGTGTTCTGTTAATTTATCTCACAGAGTTACATCTTTCCCTTCTAGAAGCCTTTCGCTAAGGCTGTTCTTGTGGAATTGGCAAAGGGATATTTGGAAGCCCATAGACGGCTATGGTGAAAAAGGAAATATCTTCTGTTCAAAACTGGAAAGAAGCTTTCTGAGAAACTGCTCTGTGTTCTGTGAATTCATCTCACAGAGTTACATCTTTCCCTTCAAGAAGCCTTTCGCTAAGGCTGTTCTTGTGGAATTGGCAAAGGGATATTTGGAAGCCCAAAGGGTCCTATGGTGAAAAAGGAAATATCTTCCGTTCAAAACTGGAAAGAAGCTTTCTGAGAAACTGCTCTGTGTTCTGTTAATTCATCTCACAGAGTTACATCTTTCTCTTCAAGAAGCCTTTCGCTAAGGCTGTTCTTGTGGAATTGGCAAAGGGATATTTGGAAGCCCATAGAGGGCTATGGTGAAAAAGGAAATATCTTCCGTTCAAAACTGGAAAGAAGCTTTCTGAGAAACTGCTCAGTGTTCTGTGAATTCATCTCACAGAGTTACATCTTTCCCTTCAAAAAGCCTTTCGCTAAGGCTGTTCTTGTGGAATTGGCAAAGGGATATTTGGAAGCCCATAGAGGGCTATGGTGAAAAAGGAAATATCTTCGGTTCAAAACTGGAAAGAAGCTTTCTGAGAAACTGCTCTGTGTTCTGTGAATTCATCTCACAGAGTTACATCTTTCCCTTCAAGAAACCTTTCGCTAAGGCTGTTCTTGTGGAATTGGCAAAGGGATATTTGGAAGCCCATAGAGGCCTATGGTGAAAAAGGAAATATCTTCCTTTCAAAACTGGAAAGAAGCTTTCTGAGAAACTGCTCTGTGTTCTGTTAATTCATCTCACAGAGTTACATCTTTCCCTTCAAGAAGCCTTTCGCTAAGGCTGTTCTTGTGGAATTGGCAAAGCGATATTTGGAAGCCCATATAGGGCTACGGTGAAAAAGGAAATATATTCCGTTCAAAACTGGAAAGAAGCTTTCTGAGAAACTGCTCTGTGTTCTCTGAATTCATCTCACGGAGTTACATCTTTCCCTTCAAGAAGCCTTTCGCTAAGGCTGTTCTTGTGGAATTGGCAAAGGGATATTTGGAAGCCCATAGAGGGCTATGGTGAAAAAGGAAATATCTTCCGTTCAAAACTGGAAAGAAGCTTTCTGAGAAACTGCTCTGTGTTCTGTGAATTCATCTCACAGAGTTACATCTTTCCCTTCAAGAAGCCTTGCGCTAAGGCTGTTCTTGTGGAATTGGCAAAGGGATATTTGGAAGCCCATAGTGGCCTATGGTGAAAAAGGAAATATCTTCCGTTCAAAACTGGAAAGAAGCTTTCTGAGAAACTGCTCTGTGTTCTCTGAATTCATCTCACGGAGTTACATCTTTCCCTTCAAGAAGCCTTTCGCTAAGGCTGTTCTGGTGGAATTGGCAAAGGGATATTTGGAAGCCCATAGAGGGCTATGGTGAAAAAGGAAATATCTTCCGTTCAAAACTGGAAAGAAGCTTTCTGAGAAACTGCTCTGTGTTCTGTTAATTCATCTCACAGAGTTACATCTTTCCCTTCAAGAAGCCTTTCGCTAAGGCTGTTCTTGTGGAATTGGCAAAGGGATATTTGGAAGCCCAAAGGGTCCTATGGTGAAAAAGGAAATATCTTCCGTTCAAAACTGGAAAGAAGCTTTCTGAGAAACAGCTCTGTGTTCTGTGAATTCATCTCGCAGAGTTACATCTTTCCCTTCAAGAAGCCTTTCGCTAAGGCTGTTCTTGTGGAATTGGCAAAGGGATATTTGGAAGCCCACAGAGGGCTATGGTGAAAAAGGAAATATCTTCCGTTCAAAACTGGAAAGAAGCTTTCTGAAAAACTGCTCTGTGTTCTGTGAATTCATCTCACAGAGTTACATCTTTCCCTTCAAGAAGCCTTTCGCTAAGGCTGTTCTTGTGGAATTGGCAAAGAGATATTTGGAAGCCCATAGACGGCTATGGTGAAAAAGGAAATATCTTCCGTTCAAAACTGGAAAGAAGCTTTCTGAGAAACTGCTCTGTGTTCTGTTAATTTATCACACAGAGTTACATCTTTCCCTTCAAGAAGCCTTTCGCTAAGGCTGTTCTTGTGGAATTGGCAAAGGGATATTTGGAAGCCCATAGAGACCTATGGTGAAAAAGGAAATATCTTCCGTTCAAAACTGGAAAGAAGCTTTCTGAGAAACTGCTCTGTGTTCTGTGAATTCATCTCACAGAGTTACATCTTTCCCTTCAAGAAGCCTTTCGCTAAGGCTGTTCTTGTGGAATTGGCAGAGGGATATTTGGAAGCCCTTAGAGGGCTATGGTGAAAAAGGAAATATCTTCCGTTCAAAACTGGAAAGAAGCTTTCTGAGAAACTTCTCTGTGTCCTGCTAATTCATCTCACAGAGTTATATCTTTCCCTTCAAGAAGCCTTTCGCTAAGGCTGTTCTTGTGGAATTGGCAAAGGGATATTTGGAAGCCCATAGAGGCCTATGGTGAAAAAGGAAATATCTTCCGTTCAAAACTGCAAAGAAGCTTTCTGAGAAACTGCTCTGTGTTCCGTGAATTCATCTCACAGAGTTACATCTTTCCCTTCAAGAAGCCTTTCGCTAAGGCTGTTCTTGTGGAATTGGCAAAGGGATATTTGGAAGCCCTTAGAGGGCTATCGTGAAAAAGGAAATATCTTCCGTTCAAAACTGGAAAGAAGCTTTCTGAGAAACTTCTCTGTGTCCTGTTAATTCATCTCACAGAGTTATATCTTTCCCTTCAAGAAGCCTTTCGCTAAGGCTGTTCTTGTGGAATTGGCAAAGGGATATTTGGAAGCCCATAGAGGCCTATGGTGAAAAAGGAAATATCTTCCGTTCAAAACTGGAAAGAAGCTTTCTAAGAAACTGCTCTGTGTTCTGTTAATTCATCTCACAGAGTTACATTTTTCCCTTCAAGAAGCCTTTCGCTAAGGCTATTCTTGTGGAATTGGCAAAGGGATATTTGGAAGCCCATAGACGGCTAAGGTGAAAAAGGAAATATCTTCCTTTCAAAACTGGAAAGAAGCTTTCTGAGAAACTGCTCTGTGTTCCCTGAATTCATCTCACAGAGTTACATCTTTCCCTTCAAGAAGCCTTTCGCTAAGGCTGTTCTTGTGGAATTGGCAAAGGGATATTTGGAAGCCCATAGAGGCCTATGGTGAAAAAGGAAATATCTTCGGTTCAAAACTGGAAAGAAGCTTTCTGAGAAACTGCTCTGTGTTCTGTGAATTCATCTCACAGAGTTACATCTTTCCCTTCAAGAAGCCTTTCGCTAAGGCTGTTCTTGTGGAATTGGCAAAGGGATATTTGGAAGTCCATAGAGAGCTATGGTGAAAAAGGAAATATCTTCCGTTCAAAACTGCAAAGAAGCTTTCTGAGAAACTGCTCTGTGTTCTGTTAATTCATCTCACAGAGTTACATCTTTCCCTTCAAGAAGCCTTTCGCTAAGGCTGTTCTTGTGGAATGGGCAAAGGGATATTTGGAAGCCCATAGACGGCTATGATGAAAAAGGAAATATCTTCCGTTCAAAACTGGAAAGAAGCTTTCTGAGAAACTGCTCTGTGTTCTCTGAATTCATCTCACAGAGTTACATCTTTCCCTTCAAGAAGCCTTTCGCTAAGGCTGTTCTTGTGGAATTGGCAAAGGGATATTTGGAAGCCCTTAGAGGGCTGTGGTGAAAAAGGAAATATCTTCCGTTCAAAACTGGAAAGAAGCTTTCTGAGAAACTTCTCTGTGTCCTGTGAATTCATCTCACAGAGTTACATCTTTCCCTTCAAGAAGCCTTTCGCTAAGGCTGTTCTTGTGGAATTGACAAAGGGATATTTGGAAGCCCATAGAGGCCTATGGTGAAAAAGGAAATATCTTCCGTTCAAAACTGGAAAGAAGCTTTCTGAGAAACTGCTCTGTGTTCTCTGAAATAATCTCACAGAATTACATCTTTCCCTTCAAGAAGCCTTTCGCTAAGGCTGTTCTTGTGGAATTGGCAAAGGGATATTTGGAAGCCCATAGACGGCTATGGTGAAAAACGAAATATCTTCCGTTCAAAACTGGAAAGAAGCTTTCTGAGAAACTGCTCTGTGTTCTGTGAATTCATCTCACAGAGTTACATCTTTCCCTTCAAGAAGCCTTTCGCTAAGGCTGTTCTTGTGGAATTGGCAAAGGGATATTTGGAAGCCCATAGAGGCCTATGGTGAAAAAGGAAATATCTTCCGTTCAAAACTGGAAACAAGCTTTCTGAGAAACTGCTCTGTGTTCTCTGAATTAATCTCACAGAGTTACATCTTTCCCTTCAAGGAGCCTTTCGCTAAGGCTGTTCTTTTGGAATTGGCAAAGGGATATTTGGAAGCCCATAGAGGCCTATGGTGAAAAAGGAAATATCTTCCTTTCAAAACTGGAAAGAAGCTTTCTGAGAAACTGCTCTGTGTTCTGTCAATTCATCTCACAGAGTTACATCTTTCCCTTCAAGAAGCCTTTCGCTAAGGCTGTTCTTGTGGAATTGGCAAAGCGATATTTGGAAGCCCATAGAGGGCTACGGTGAAAAAGGAAATATCTTCCGTTCAAAACTGGAAAGAAGCTTTCTGAGAAACTGCTCTGTGTTCTGTGAATTCATCTCACAGAGTTACATCTTTCCCTTCAAGAAACCTTTCGCTGAGGCTGTTCTTGTGGAATTGGCAAAGCGATATTTGGAAGCCCTTACAGGGCTATGGTGAAAAAGGAAATATCTTCCGTTCAAAACTGGAAAGAAGCTTTCTGAGAAACTGCTCTGTGTTCTGTGAATTCATCTCACAGAGTTACATCTTTCCCTTCAAGGAGCCTTTCGCTAAGGCTGTTCTTTTGGAATTGGCAAAGGGATATTTGGAAGCCCATAGAGGGCTAAGGTGAAAAAGGAAATACCTTCCGTTCAAAACTGGAAAGAAGCTTTCTGAGAAACTGCTCTGTGTTCTGTGAATTCATCTCACAGAGCTACATCTTTCCCTTCAAGAAGCCTTTCGCTAAGGCTGTTCTTGTGGAATTGGCAAAGGGATATTTGGAAGCCCATAGACGGCTATGGTGAAAAAGGAAATATCTTCCGTTCAAAACTGGAAAGAAGCTTTCTGAGAAACTGCTCTGTGTTCTGTGAATTCATCTCACAGAGATACATCTTTCCCTTCAAGATGCCTTTCGCTAAGGCTGTTCTTGTGGAATTGGCAAAGGGATATTTGGAAGCCCTTAGAGGCCTATGGTGAAAAAGGAAATATCTTCCGTTCAAAACTGGAAAGAAGCTTTCTCAGAAACTGCTCTGTGTTCTGTGAATTCATCTCACAGAGTTACATCTTTCCCTTCAAGAAGCCTTTCGCTAAGGCTGTTCTTGTGGAATTGGCAAAGGGATATTTGGAAGCCCATAGAGGCCTATGGTGAAAAAGGAAATATCTTCCGTTCAAAACTGGAAAGAAGCTTTCTGAGAAACTGCTCTGTGTTCTGTTAATTCATCTCACAGAGTTACATCTTTCCCTTCAAGAAGCCTTTCGCTAAGGCTGTTCTTGTGGAATTGGCAAAGGATATTTGGAAGCCCATAGACGGCTATGGTGAAAAAGGAAATATCTTCCGTTCAAAAGAGGAAAGAAGCTTTCTGAGAAACTGCTCTGTGTTCTGTGAATTCATCTCACAGAGTTACATCTTTCCCTTCAAGAAGCCTTTCGCTAAGGCTGTTCTTGTGGAATTGGCAAAGGGATATTTGGAAGCCCATAGAGGCCTATGGTGAAAAAGGAAATATCTTCCGTTCAAAACTGGAAAGAAGCTTTCTGAGAAACTGCTCTGTGTTCTCTGAATTCATCTCACGGAGTTACATCTTTCCCTTCAATAAGCCTTTCGCTAAGGCTGTTCTTGTGGAATTGGCAAAGGGATATTTGGAAGCCCATAGAGGCCTATGGTGAAAAAGGAAATATCTTCCGTTCAAAACTGGAAAGAAGCTTTCTGAGAAACTGCTCTGTGTTCTCTGAATTCATCTCACAGAGTTACATCTTTCCCTTCAAGAAGCCTTTCGCTAAGGCTGTTCTTTTGGAATTGGCAAACGGATATTTGGAAGCCCATAGAGGGCTATGGTGAAAAAGGAAATATCTGCGGTTCAAAACTGGAAAGACGCTTTCTGAGAAACTGCTCTGTGTTCTGTGAATTCATCTCAGAGAGTTACATCTTTCCCTTCAAGAAGCCTTTCGCTAAGGCTGTTCTTGTGGAATTGGCAAAGGGATATTTGGAAGCCCATAGAGGGCTATGGTGAAAAAGGAAATATCTTCCGTTCAAAACTGGAAAGAAGCTTTCTGAGAAACTGCTCTGTGTTCTGTTAATTCATCTCACAGAGTTACATCTTTCCCTTCAAGAAGCCTTTGGCTAAGGCTGTTCTTGTGGAATTGGCAAAGGGATATTTGGAAGCCCATAGACGGCTATGGTGAAAAAGGAAATATCTTCCGTTCAAAATTGGAAAGAAGCTTTCTGAGAAACTGCTCTGTGTTCTGTGAATTCATCTCACAGAGTTACTTCTTTCCCTTCAAGAAGCCTTTCGCTAAGGCTGTTCTTGTGGAATTTGCAAAGCGATATTTGGAAGCCCATAGAGGCCTATGGTGAAAAAGGAAATATCTTCCGTTAAAAACTGGAAAGAAGCTTTCTCAGAAACTGCTCTGTGTTCTGTGAATTCATCTCACAGAGTTACATCTTTCCCTTCAAGAAGCCTTTCGCTAAGGCTGTTCTTGTGGAATTGGCAAAGGGATATTTGGAAGCCCATAGAGGCCTATGGTGAAAAAGGAAATATCTTCCGTTCAAAACTGGAAAGAAGCTTTCTGAGAAACTGCTCTGTGTTCTGTGAATTCATCTCACAGAGTTACATCTTTCCCTTCAAGAAGCCTTTCGCTAAGGCTGTTCTTGTGGAATTGGCAAAGGGATATTTGGAAGCCCATAGACGGCTATGGTGAAAAAGGAAATATCTTCCGTTCAAAACAGGAAAGAAGCTTTCTGAGAAACTGCTCTGTGTTCTGTGAATTCATCTCACAGAGTTACATCTTTCCCTTCAAGAAGCCTTTCGCTAAGGCTGTTCTTGTGGAATTGGCAAAGGGATATTTGGAAGCCCATAGAGGCCTTTGGTGAAAAAGGAAATATCTTCCGTTCTAAACTGGAAAGAAGCTTTCTGAGAAACTGCTCTGTGTTCTCTGAATTCATCTCACAGAGTTACATCTTTCCCTTCAAGAAGCCTTTCGCTAAGGCTGTTCTTGTGGAATTGGCAAAGGGATATTTGGAAGCCCATAGAGGCCTATGGTGAAAAAGGAAATATCTTCCGTTCAAAACTGGAAAGAAGCTTTCTGAGAAACTGCTCTGTGTTCTCTGAATTCATCTCACAGAGTTACTTTTTTCCCTTCAAGAAGCCTTTCGCTAAGGCTGTTCTTGTGCAATTGGCAAAGGGATATTTGGAAGCCCATAGAGGCCTATGGTGAAAAAGGAAATATCTTCCGTTCAAAACTGGAAAGAAGCTTTCTGAGAAACTGCTCTGTGTTCTGTGAATTCATCTCACAGAGTTACATCTTCCCCTTCAAGAAGCCTTTCGCTAAGGTTGTTCTTGTGGAATTGGCAAAGGGATATTTGGAAGCCCATGGAGGCCTATGGTGAAAAAGGAAATATCTTCCGTTCAAAACTGGAAAGAAGCTTTCTGAGAAACTGCTCTGTGTTCTGTTAATTCATCTCACAGAGTTACATCTTTCCCTTCAAGAAGCCTTTCGCTAAGGCTGTTCTTGTGGAATTGGCAAAGGGATATTTGGAAGCCCATAGACGGCTATGGTGAAAAAGGAAATATCTTCCGTTCAAAACTGGAAAGAAGCTTTCTGAGAAACTGCTCTGTGTTCTGTGAATTCATCTCACAGAGTTACATCTTTCCCTTCAAGAAGCCTTTCGCTAAGGCTGTTCTTGTGGAATTGGCAAAGGGATATTTGGAAGCCCAAAGGGTCCTATGGTGAAAAAGGAAATATCTTCCGTTCAAAACTGGAAAGAAGCTTTCTGAGAAACAGCTCTGTGTTCTCTGAATTCATCTCACGGAGTTACATCTTTCCCTTCAAGAAGCCTTTGGCTAAGGCTGCTCTTGTGGAATTGGCAAAGGGATATTTGGAAGCCCATAGAGGGCTACGGTGAAAAAGGAAATATCTTCCGTTCAAAACAGGAAAGAAGCTTTCTGAGAAACTGCTCTGTGTTCTGTTAATTCATCTCACAGAGTTACATCTTTCCCTTCAAGAAGCCTTTCGCTAAGGCTGTTCTTGTGGAATTGGCAAAGGGATATTTGGAAGCCCAAAGGGTCCTATGGTGAAAAAGGAAATATCTTCCGTTCAAAACTGGAAAGAAGCTTTCTGAGAAACAGCTCTGTGTTCTGTGAATTCATCTCACAGAGTAACATCTTTCCCTTCAAGAAGCCTTTCGCTAAGGCTGTTCTTGTTGAATTGGCAAAGGGATATTTGGAAGCCCATAGAGGCCTATGGTGAAAAAGGAAATATCTTCCGTTCAAAACTGGAAAGAAGCTTTCTCAGAAACTGCTCTGTGTTCTGTGAATTCATCTCACAGAGTTACATCTTTCCCTTCAAGAAGCCTTTCGCTAAGGCTGTTCTTGTGGAATTGGCAAAGGGATATTTGGAAGCCCATAGACGGCTATGGTGAAAAAGGAAATATCTTCCGTTCAAAACTGGAAAGAAGCTTTCTGAGAAACTGCTCTGTGTTCTGTTAATTTATCTCACAGAGTTACATCTTTCCCTTCTAGAAGCCTTTCGCTAAGGCTGTTCTTGTGGAATTGGCAAAGGGATATTTGGAAGCCCATAGACGGCTATGGTGAAAAAGGAAATATCTTCTGTTCAAAACTGGAAAGAAGCTTTCTGAGAAACTGCTCTGTGTTCTGTGAATTCATCTCACAGAGTTACATCTTTCCCTTCAAGAAGCCTTTCGCTAAGGCTGTTCTTGTGGAATTGGCAAAGGGATATTTGGAAGCCCAAAGGGTCCTATGGTGAAAAAGGAAATATCTTCCGTTCAAAACTGGAAAGAAGCTTTCTGAGAAACTGCTCTGTGTTCTGTTAATTCATCTCACAGAGTTACATCTTTCTCTTCAAGAAGCCTTTCGCTAAGGCTGTTCTTGTGGAATTGGCAAAGGGATATTTGGAAGCCCATAGAGGGCTATGGTGAAAAAGGAAATATCTTCCGTTCAAAACTGGAAAGAAGCTTTCTGAGAAACTGCTCAGTGTTCTGTGAATTCATCTCACAGAGTTACATCTTTCCCTTCAAAAAGCCTTTCGCTAAGGCTGTTCTTGTGGAATTGGCAAAGGGATATTTGGAAGCCCATAGAGGGCTATGGTGAAAAAGGAAATATCTTCGGTTCAAAACTGGAAAGAAGCTTTCTGAGAAACTGCTCTGTGTTCTGTGAATTCATCTCACAGAGTTACATCTTTCCCTTCAAGAAACCTTTCGCTAAGGCTGTTCTTGTGGAATTGGCAAAGGGATATTTGGAAGCCCATAGAGGCCTATGGTGAAAAAGGAAATATCTTCCTTTCAAAACTGGAAAGAAGCTTTCTGAGAAACTGCTCTGTGTTCTGTTAATTCATCTCACAGAGTTACATCTTTCCCTTCAAGAAGCCTTTCGCTAAGGCTGTTCTTGTGGAATTGGCAAAGCGATATTTGGAAGCCCATATAGGGCTACGGTGAAAAAGGAAATATATTCCGTTCAAAACTGGAAAGAAGCTTTCTGAGAAACTGCTCTGTGTTCTCTGAATTCATCTCACGGAGTTACATCTTTCCCTTCAAGAAGCCTTTCGCTAAGGCTGTTCTTGTGGAATTGGCAAAGGGATATTTGGAAGCCCATAGAGGGCTATGGTGAAAAAGGAAATATCTTCCGTTCAAAACTGGAAAGAAGCTTTCTGAGAAACTGCTCTGTGTTCTGTGAATTCATCTCACAGAGTTACATCTTTCCCTTCAAGAAGCCTTGCGCTAAGGCTGTTCTTGTGGAATTGGCAAAGGGATATTTGGAAGCCCATAGTGGCCTATGGTGAAAAAGGAAATATCTTCCGTTCAAAACTGGAAAGAAGCTTTCTGAGAAACTGCTCTGTGTTCTCTGAATTCATCTCACGGAGTTACATCTTTCCCTTCAAGAAGCCTTTCGCTAAGGCTGTTCTGGTGGAATTGGCAAAGGGATATTTGGAAGCCCATAGAGGGCTATGGTGAAAAAGGAAATATCTTCCGTTCAAAACTGGAAAGAAGCTTTCTGAGAAACTGCTCTGTGTTCTGTTAATTCATCTCACAGAGTTACATCTTTCCCTTCAAGAAGCCTTTCGCTAAGGCTGTTCTTGTGGAATTGGCAAAGGGATATTTGGAAGCCCAAAGGGTCCTATGGTGAAAAAGGAAATATCTTCCGTTCAAAACTGGAAAGAAGCTTTCTGAGAAACAGCTCTGTGTTCTGTGAATTCATCTCGCAGAGTTACATCTTTCCCTTCAAGAAGCCTTTCGCTAAGGCTGTTCTTGTGGAATTGGCAAAGGGATATTTGGAAGCCCACAGAGGGCTATGGTGAAAAAGGAAATATCTTCCGTTCAAAACTGGAAAGAAGCTTTCTGAAAAACTGCTCTGTGTTCTGTGAATTCATCTCACAGAGTTACATCTTTCCCTTCAAGAAGCCTTTCGCTAAGGCTGTTCTTGTGGAATTGGCAAAGAGATATTTGGAAGCCCATAGACGGCTATGGTGAAAAAGGAAATATCTTCCGTTCAAAACTGGAAAGAAGCTTTCTGAGAAACTGCTCTGTGTTCTGTTAATTTATCACACAGAGTTACATCTTTCCCTTCAAGAAGCCTTTCGCTAAGGCTGTTCTTGTGGAATTGGCAAAGGGATATTTGGAAGCCCATAGAGACCTATGGTGAAAAAGGAAATATCTTCCGTTCAAAACTGGAAAGAAGCTTTCTGAGAAACTGCTCTGTGTTCTGTGAATTCATCTCACAGAGTTACATCTTTCCCTTCAAGAAGCCTTTCGCTAAGGCTGTTCTTGTGGAATTGGCAGAGGGATATTTGGAAGCCCTTAGAGGGCTATGGTGAAAAAGGAAATATCTTCCGTTCAAAACTGGAAAGAAGCTTTCTGAGAAACTTCTCTGTGTCCTGCTAATTCATCTCACAGAGTTATATCTTTCCCTTCAAGAAGCCTTTCGCTAAGGCTGTTCTTGTGGAATTGGCAAAGGGATATTTGGAAGCCCATAGAGGCCTATGGTGAAAAAGGAAATATCTTCCGTTCAAAACTGCAAAGAAGCTTTCTGAGAAACTGCTCTGTGTTCCGTGAATTCATCTCACAGAGTTACATCTTTCCCTTCAAGAAGCCTTTCGCTAAGGCTGTTCTTGTGGAATTGGCAAAGGGATATTTGGAAGCCCTTAGAGGGCTATCGTGAAAAAGGAAATATCTTCCGTTCAAAACTGGAAAGAAGCTTTCTGAGAAACTTCTCTGTGTCCTGTTAATTCATCTCACAGAGTTATATCTTTCCCTTCAAGAAGCCTTTCGCTAAGGCTGTTCTTGTGGAATTGGCAAAGGGATATTTGGAAGCCCATAGAGGCCTATGGTGAAAAAGGAAATATCTTCCGTTCAAAACTGGAAAGAAGCTTTCTAAGAAACTGCTCTGTGTTCTGTTAATTCATCTCACAGAGTTACATTTTTCCCTTCAAGAAGCCTTTCGCTAAGGCTATTCTTGTGGAATTGGCAAAGGGATATTTGGAAGCCCATAGACGGCTAAGGTGAAAAAGGAAATATCTTCCTTTCAAAACTGGAAAGAAGCTTTCTGAGAAACTGCTCTGTGTTCCCTGAATTCATCTCACAGAGTTACATCTTTCCCTTCAAGAAGCCTTTCGCTAAGGCTGTTCTTGTGGAATTGGCAAAGGGATATTTGGAAGCCCATAGAGGCCTATGGTGAAAAAGGAAATATCTTCGGTTCAAAACTGGAAAGAAGCTTTCTGAGAAACTGCTCTGTGTTCTGTGAATTCATCTCACAGAGTTACATCTTTCCCTTCAAGAAGCCTTTCGCTAAGGCTGTTCTTGTGGAATTGGCAAAGGGATATTTGGAAGTCCATAGAGAGCTATGGTGAAAAAGGAAATATCTTCCGTTCAAAACTGCAAAGAAGCTTTCTGAGAAACTGCTCTGTGTTCTGTTAATTCATCTCACAGAGTTACATCTTTCCCTTCAAGAAGCCTTTCGCTAAGGCTGTTCTTGTGGAATGGGCAAAGGGATATTTGGAAGCCCATAGACGGCTATGATGAAAAAGGAAATATCTTCCGTTCAAAACTGGAAAGAAGCTTTCTGAGAAACTGCTCTGTGTTCTCTGAATTCATCTCACAGAGTTACATCTTTCCCTTCAAGAAGCCTTTCGCTAAGGCTGTTCTTGTGGAATTGGCAAAGGGATATTTGGAAGCCCTTAGAGGGCTGTGGTGAAAAAGGAAATATCTTCCGTTCAAAACTGGAAAGAAGCTTTCTGAGAAACTTCTCTGTGTCCTGTGAATTCATCTCACAGAGTTACATCTTTCCCTTCAAGAAGCCTTTCGCTAAGGCTGTTCTTGTGGAATTGACAAAGGGATATTTGGAAGCCCATAGAGGCCTATGGTGAAAAAGGAAATATCTTCCGTTCAAAACTGGAAAGAAGCTTTCTGAGAAACTGCTCTGTGTTCTCTGAAATAATCTCACAGAATTACATCTTTCCCTTCAAGAAGCCTTTCGCTAAGGCTGTTCTTGTGGAATTGGCAAAGGGATATTTGGAAGCCCATAGACGGCTATGGTGAAAAACGAAATATCTTCCGTTCAAAACTGGAAAGAAGCTTTCTGAGAAACTGCTCTGTGTTCTGTGAATTCATCTCACAGAGTTACATCTTTCCCTTCAAGAAGCCTTTCGCTAAGGCTGTTCTTGTGGAATTGGCAAAGGGATATTTGGAAGCCCATAGAGGCCTATGGTGAAAAAGGAAATATCTTCCGTTCAAAACTGGAAACAAGCTTTCTGAGAAACTGCTCTGTGTTCTCTGAATTAATCTCACAGAGTTACATCTTTCCCTTCAAGGAGCCTTTCGCTAAGGCTGTTCTTTTGGAATTGGCAAAGGGATATTTGGAAGCCCATAGAGGCCTATGGTGAAAAAGGAAATATCTTCCTTTCAAAACTGGAAAGAAGCTTTCTGAGAAACTGCTCTGTGTTCTGTCAATTCATCTCACAGAGTTACATCTTTCCCTTCAAGAAGCCTTTCGCTAAGGCTGTTCTTGTGGAATTGGCAAAGCGATATTTGGAAGCCCATAGAGGGCTACGGTGAAAAAGGAAATATCTTCCGTTCAAAACTGGAAAGAAGCTTTCTGAGAAACTGCTCTGTGTTCTGTGAATTCATCTCACAGAGTTACATCTTTCCCTTCAAGAAACCTTTCGCTGAGGCTGTTCTTGTGGAATTGGCAAAGCGATATTTGGAAGCCCTTACAGGGCTATGGTGAAAAAGGAAATATCTTCCGTTCAAAACTGGAAAGAAGCTTTCTGAGAAACTGCTCTGTGTTCTGTGAATTCATCTCACAGAGTTACATCTTTCCCTTCAAGGAGCCTTTCGCTAAGGCTGTTCTTTTGGAATTGGCAAAGGGATATTTGGAAGCCCATAGAGGGCTAAGGTGAAAAAGGAAATACCTTCCGTTCAAAACTGGAAAGAAGCTTTCTGAGAAACTGCTCTGTGTTCTGTGAATTCATCTCACAGAGCTACATCTTTCCCTTCAAGAAGCCTTTCGCTAAGGCTGTTCTTGTGGAATTGGCAAAGGGATATTTGGAAGCCCATAGACGGCTATGGTGAAAAAGGAAATATCTTCCGTTCAAAACTGGAAAGAAGCTTTCTGAGAAACTGCTCTGTGTTCTGTGAATTCATCTCACAGAGATACATCTTTCCCTTCAAGATGCCTTTCGCTAAGGCTGTTCTTGTGGAATTGGCAAAGGGATATTTGGAAGCCCTTAGAGGCCTATGGTGAAAAAGGAAATATCTTCCGTTCAAAACTGGAAAGAAGCTTTCTGAGAAACTGCTCTGTGTTCTCTGAAATAATCTCACAGAGTTACATCTTTCCCTTCAAGAAGCCTTTCGCTAAGGCTGTTCTTGTGGAATTGGCAGAGGGATATTTGGAAGCCCTTAGAGGGCTATGGTGAAAAAGGAAATATCTTCCGTTCAAAACTGGAAAGAAGCTTTCTGAGAAACTTCTCTGTGTCCTGCTAATTCATCTCACAGAGTTATATCTTTCCCTTCAAGAAGCCTTTCGCTAAGGCTGTTCTTGTGGAATTGGCAAAGGGATATTTGGAAGCCCATAGAGGCCTATGGTGAAAAAGGAAATATCTTCCGTTCAAAACTGCAAAGAAGCTTTCTGAGAAACTGCTCTGTGTTCCGTGAATTCATCTCACAGAGTTACATCTTTCCCTTCAAGAAGCCTTTCGCTAAGGCTGTTCTTGTGGAATTGGCAAAGGGATATTTGGAAGCCCTTAGAGGGCTATCGTGAAAAAGGAAATATCTTCCGTTCAAAACTGGAAAGAAGCTTTCTGAGAAACTTCTCTGTGTCCTGTTAATTCATCTCACAGAGTTATATCTTTCCCTTCAAGAAGCCTTTCGCTAAGGCTGTTCTTGTGGAATTGGCAAAGGGATATTTGGAAGCCCATAGAGGCCTATGGTGAAAAAGGAAATATCTTCCGTTCAAAACTGGAAAGAAGCTTTCTAAGAAACTGCTCTGTGTTCTGTTAATTCATCTCACAGAGTTACATTTTTCCCTTCAAGAAGCCTTTCGCTAAGGCTATTCTTGTGGAATTGGCAAAGGGATATTTGGAAGCCCATAGACGGCTAAGGTGAAAAAGGAAATATCTTCCTTTCAAAACTGGAAAGAAGCTTTCTGAGAAACTGCTCTGTGTTCCCTGAATTCATCTCACAGAGTTACATCTTTCCCTTCAAGAAGCCTTTCGCTAAGGCTGTTCTTGTGGAATTGGCAAAGGGATATTTGGAAGCCCATAGAGGCCTATGGTGAAAAAGGAAATATCTTCGGTTCAAAACTGGAAAGAAGCTTTCTGAGAAACTGCTCTGTGTTCTGTGAATTCATCTCACAGAGTTACATCTTTCCCTTCAAGAAGCCTTTCGCTAAGGCTGTTCTTGTGGAATTGGCAAAGGGATATTTGGAAGTCCATAGAGAGCTATGGTGAAAAAGGAAATATCTTCCGTTCAAAACTGGAAAGAAGCTTTCTGAGAAACTGCTCTGTGTTCTGTTAATTCATCTCACAGAGTTACATCTTTCCCTTCAAGAAGCCTTTCGCTAAGGCTGTTCTTGTGGAATGGGCAAAGGGATATTTGGAAGCCCATAGACGGCTATGATGAAAAAGGAAATATCTTCCGTTCAAAACTGGAAAGAAGCTTTCTGAGAAACTGCTCTGTGTTCTCTGAATTCATCTCACAGAGTTACATCTTTCCCTTCAAGAAGCCTTTCGCTAAGGCTGTTCTTGTGGAATTGGCAAAGGGATATTTGGAAGCCCTTAGAGGGCTATGGTGAAAAAGGAAATATCTTCCGTTCAAAACTGGAAAGAAGCTTTCTGAGAAACTTCTCTGTGTCCTGTGAATTCATCTCACAGAGTTACATCTTTCCCTTCAAGAAGCCTTTCGCTAAGGCTGTTCTTGTGGAATTGACAAAGGATATTTGGAAGCCCATAGAGGCCTATGGTGAAAAAGGAAATATCTTCCGTTCAAAACTGGAAAGAAGCTTTCTGAGAAACTGCTCTGTGTTCTCTGAAATAATCTCACAGAGTTACATCTTTCCCTTCAAGAAGCCTTTCGCTAAGGCTGTTCTTGTGGAATTGGCAAAGGGATATTTGGAAGCCCATAGACGGCTATGGTGAAAAACGAAATATCTTCCGTTCAAAACTGGAAAGAAGCTTTCTGAGAAACTGCTCTGTGTTCTGTGAATTCATCTCACAGAGTTACATCTTTCCCTTCAAGAAGCCTTTCGCTAAGGCTGTTCTTGTGGAATTGGCAAAGGGATATTTGGAAGCCCATAGAGGCCTATGGTGAAAAAGGAAATATCTTCCGTTCAAAACTGGAAACAAGCTTTCTGAGAAACTTCTCCGTGTTCTCTGAATTAATCTCACAGAGTTACATCTTTCCCTTCAAGGAGCCTTTCGCTAAGGCTGTTCTTTTGGAATTGGCTAAGGGATATTTGGAAGCCCATAGAGGCCTATGGTGAAAAAGGAAATATCTTCCTTTCAAAACTGGAAAGAAGCTTTCTGAGAAACTGCTCTGTGTTCTGTCAATTCATCTCACAGAGTTACATCTTTCCCTTCAAGAAGCCTTTCGCTAAGGCTGTTCTTGTGGAATTGGCAAAGCGATATTTGGAAGCCCATAGAGGGCTACGGTGAAAAAGGAAATATCTTCCGTTCAAAACTGGAAAGAAGCTTTCTGAGAAACTGCTCTGTGTTCTGTGAATTCATCTCACAGAGTTACATCTTTCCCTTCAAGAAACCTTTCGCTGAGGCTGTTCTTGTGGAATTGGCAAAGCGATATTTGGAAGCCCTTACAGGGCTATGGTGAAAAAGGAAATATCTTCCGTTCAAAACTGGAAAGAAGCTTTCTGAGAAACTGCTCTGTGTTCTGTGAATTCATCTCACAGAGTTACATCTTTCCCTTCAAGGAGCCTTTCGCTAAGGCTGTTCTTTTGGAATTGGCAAAGGGATATTTGGAAGCCCATAGAGGGCTATGGTGAAAAAGGAAATACCTTCCGTTCAAAACTGGAAAGAAGCTTTCTGAGAAACTGCTCTGTGTTCTGTGAATTCATCTCACAGAGCTACATCTTTCCCTTCAAGAAGCCTTTCGCTAAGGCTGTTCTTGTGGAATTGGCAAAGGGATATTTGGAAGCCCATAGACGGCTATGGTGAAAAAGGAAATATCTTCCGTTCAAAACTGGAAAGAAGCTTTCTGAGAAACTGCTCTGTGTTCTGTGAATTCATCTCACAGAGATACATCTTTCCCTTCAAGAAGCCTTTCGCTAAGGCTGTTCTTGTGGAATTGGCAAAGGGATATTTGGAAGCCCTTAGAGGCCTATGGTGAAAAAGGAAATATCTTCCGTTCAAAACTGGAAAGAAGCTTTCTGAGAAACTGCTCTGTGTTCTCTGAAATAATCTCACAGAGTTACATCTTTCCCTTCAAGAAGCCTTTCGCTAAGGCTGTTCTTGTGGAATTGGCAAAGGGATATTTGGAAGCCCATAGACGGCTATGGTGAAAAACGAAATATCTTCCGTTCAAAACTGGAAAGAAGCTTTCTGGGAAACTGCTCTGTGTTCTGTGAATTCATCTCACAGAGTTACATCTTTCCCTTCAAGAAGCCTTTCGCTAAGGCTGTTCTTGTGGAATTTGCAAAGCGATATTTGGAAACCCTTAGAGGGCTATGGTGAAAAAGGAAATATCTTCCGTTCAAAACTGGAAAGAAGCTTTCTGAGAAACTGCTCTGTTTTCTGTGAATTCATCTCACAGAGTTACATCTTTCCCTTCAAGAAGCCTTTCGCTAAGGCTGTTCTTGTGGAATTGGCAAAGGGATATTTGGAAGCCCATAGAGGCCTATGGTGAAAAAGGAAATATCTTCCGTTCAAAACTGGAAAGAAGCTTTCTGAGAAACTGCTCTGTGTTCTCTGAATTCATCTCACAGAGTTACATCTTTCCCTTCAAGAAGCCTTTCGCTAAGGCTCTTCTTGTGGAATTGGCAAAGGGATATTTGGAAGCCCTTAGAGGGCTATTTTTGAAAAAGGAAATATCTTCCGTTCAAAACTGGAAAGAAGCTTTCTGAGAAACTTCTCTGTGTCCTGTTAATTCATCTCACAGAGCTATATCTTTCCCTTCAAGAAGCCTTTCGCTAAGGCTGTTCTTGTGGAATTGGCAAAGGGATATTTGGAAGCCCATAGAGGCCTATGGTGAAAAAGGAAATATCTTCCGTTCAAAACTGGAAAGAAGCTTTCTGAGAAACTGCTCTGTGTTGTGTTAATTCATCTCACAGAGTTACATCTTTCCCTTCAAGAAGCCTTTCGCTAAGGCTCTTCTTGTGGAATTGGCAAAGGGATATTTGGAAGCCCATAGAGGGCTATGGTGATAAAGGAAATATCTTCCGTTCAAAACTGGAAAGAAGCTTTCTGAGAAACTGCTCTGTTTTCTGTGAATTCATCTCACAGAGTTACATCTTTCCCTTCAAGAAGCCTTTCGCTAAGGCTGTTCTTGTGGAATTGGCAAAGGGATATTTGGAAGCCCATAGAGGCCTATGGTGAAAAAGGAAATATCTTCCGTTCAAACCTGGAAAGAAGCTTTCTGAGAAACTGCTCTGTGTTCTCTGAATTCATCTCACAGAGTTACATCTTTCCCTTCAAGAAGCCTTTCGCTAAGGCTGTTCTTGTGGAATTGGCAAAGGGATATTTGGAAGCCCTTAGAGGGCTATGGTGAAAAAGGAAATATCTTCCGTTCAAAACTGGAAAGAAGCTTTCTGAGAAACTGCTCTGTGTCCTGTTAATTCATCTCACAGAGTTATATCTTTCCATTCAAGAAGCCTTTCGCTAAGGCTGTTCTTGTGGAATTGGCAAAGGGATATTTGGAAGCCCATAGAGGCCTATGGTGAAAAAGGAAATATCTTCCGTTCAAAACTGGAAAGAAGCTTTCTGAGAAACTGCTCTGTGTTCTCTGAATTCATCTCACAGAGTTACATCTTTCCCTTCAAGAAGCCTTTCTCTAAGGCTGTTCTTGTGGAATTGGCAAAGGGATATTTGGAAGCCCTTAGAGGCCGATGGTGAAAAAGGAAATATCTTCCGTTCAAAACTGGAAAGAAGCTTTCTGAGAAACTGCTCTGTGTTCTGTTAATTCATCTCACAGAGTTACATCTTTCCCTTCAAGAAGCCTTTCGCTAAGGCTGTTCTTGTGGAATTGGCAAAGCGATATTTGGAAGCCCATAGAGGGCTATGGTGAAAAAGGAAATATCTTCCGTTCAAAACTGGAAAGAAGCTTTCTGAGAAACTGCTCTGTGTTCTCTGAATTCATCTCACAGAGTTACATCTTTCCCTTCAAGAAGCCTTTCGCTAAGGCTGTTCTTGTGGAATTGGCAAAGGGATATTTGGAAGCCCATAGAGGGCTATGGTGAAAAAGGAAATATCTTCGGTTCAAAACAGGAAAGAAGCTTTCTGAGAAACTGCTCTGTGTTCTGTGAATTCATCTCACAGAGTTACATCTTTCCCTTCAAGAACCTTTCGCTAAGGCTGTTCTTGTGGAATTGGCAAAGGGATATTTGGAAGCCCATTGAGGCCTATGGTGAAAAAGGAAATATCTTCCTTTCAAAACTGGAAAGAAGCTTTCTGAGAAACTGCTCTGTGTTCTGTTAATTCATCTCACAGAGTTACATCTTTCCCTTCAAGAAGCCTTTCGCTAAGGCTGTTCTTGTGGAATTGGCAAACGGATATTTGGAAGCCCATAGAGGGCTATGGTGAAAAAGGAAATATCTTCCGTTCAAAACTGGAAAGAAGCTTTCTGTGAAACTGCTCTGTGTTCTGTGAATTCATCTCACAGAGTTACATCTTTCCCTTCAAGAAGCCTTTCGCTAAGGCTGTTCTTGTGGAATTGGCAAAGCGATATTTGGAAGCCCTTACAGGGCTATGGTGAAAAAGGAAATATCTTCCGTTCAAAACTGGAAAGAAGCTTTCTGAGAAACTGCTCTGTGTTCTGTGAATTCATCTCACAGAGTTACATCTTTCCCTTCAAGGAGCCTTTCGCTAAGGCTGTTCTTGTGGAATTGGCAAAGGGATATTTGGAAGCCCATAGAGGGCTATGGTGAAAAAGGAAATACCTTCCGTTCAAAACTGGAAAGAAGCTTTCTGAGAAACTGCTCTGTGTTCTGTGAATTCATCTCACAGAGCTACATCTTTCCCTTCAAGAAGCCTTTCGCTAAGGCTGTTCTTGTGGAATTGGCAAAGGGATATTTGGAACCCCTAGAGGCCTATGGTGAAAAAGGAAATATCTTCCGTTCAAAACTGGAAAGAAGCTTTCTGAGAAACTGCTCTGTGTTCTCTGATTTCATCTCACAGAGTTACATCTTTCCCTTCAAGAAGCCTTTCGCTAAGGCTGTTCTTGTGGAATTGGCAAAGGGATATTTGGAAGCCCATAGAGTGCTATGGTGAAAAAGGAAATATCTTCCGTTCAAAACTGGAAAGAAGCTTTCTGAGAAACTGCTCTGTGTTCTGTGAATTCATCTCACAGAGTTACATCTTTCCCTTCAAGAAGCCTTTCGCTAAGGCTGTTCTTGTGGAATTGGCAAACGGATATTTGGAAGCCCATAGAGGGCTATGGTGAAAAAGGAAATATCTTCCGTTCAAAACTGGAAAGAAGCTTTCTGAGAAACTGCTCTGTGTTCTGTTAATTCATCTCACAGAGTTACATCTTTCCCTTCAAGAAGCCTTTCGCTAAGGCTGTTCTTGTGGAATTGGCAAAGGGATATTTGGAAGCCCATAGAGGCCTATGGTGAAAAAGGAAATATCTTCCGTTCAAAACTGGAAAGAAGCTTTCTGAGAAACTGCTCTGTGTTCTCTGAATTCATCTCACAGAGTTACATCTTTCCCTTCAAGAAGCCTTTCGCTAAGGCTCTTCTTGTGGAATTGGCAAAGGGATATTTGGAAGCCCTTAGAGGGCTATGGTGAAAAAGGAAATATCTTCCGTTCAAAACTGGAAAGAAGCTTTCTGAGAAACTTCTCTGTGTCCTGTTAATTCATCTCACAGAGCTATATCTTTCCCTTCAAGAAGCCTTTCGCTAAGGCTGTTCTTGTGGAATTGGCAAAGGGATATTTGGAAGCCCATAGAGGCCTATGGTGAAAAAGGAAATATCTTCCGTTCAAAACTGGAAAGAAGCTTTCTGAGAAACTGCTCTGTGTTGTCTTAATTCATCTCACAGAGTTACATCTTTCCCTTCAAGAAGCCTTTCGCTAAGGCTGTTCTTGTGGAATTGGCAAAGGGATATTTGGAAGCCCATAGAGGGCTATGGTGAAAAAGGAAATATCTTCCGTTCAAAACTAGAAAGAAGCTTTCTGAGAAACTGCTCTGTGTTCTGTGAATTCATCTCACAGAGTTACATCTTTCCCTTCAAGAAGCCTTTCGCTAAGGCTGTTCTTGTGGAATTGGCAAACGGATATTTGGAAGCCCATAGAGGGCTATGGTGAAAAAGGAAATATCTTCCGTTCAAAACTGGAAAGAAGCTTTCTGAGAAACTGCTCTGTGTTCTGTTAATTCATCTCACAGAGTTACATCTTTCCCTTCAAGAAGCCTTTCGCTAAGGCTGTTCTTGTGGAATTGGCAAAGGGATATTTGGAAGCCCATAGAGGCCTACGGTGAAAAAGGAAATATCTTCCGTTCAAAACTGGAAAGAAGCTTTCTGAGAAACTGCTCTGTGTTCTGTGAATTCATCTCACAGAGTTACATCTTTCCCTTCAAGAAGCCTTTCGCTAAGGCTGTTCTTGTGGAATTTGCAAAGCGATATTTGGAAACCCATAGAGGGCTATGGTGAAAAAGGAAATATCTTCCGTTCAAAACTGGAAAGAAGCTTTCTGAGAAACTGCTCTGTTTTCTGTGAATTCATCTCACAGAGTTACATCTTTCCCTTCAAGAAGCCTTTCGCTAAGGCTGTTCTTGTGGAATTGGCAAAGGGATATTTGGAAGCCCATAGAGGCCTATGGTGAAAAAGGAAATATCTTCCGTTCAAAACTGGAAAGAAGCTCTCTGAGAAACTGCTCTGTGTTCTCTGAATTCATCTCACAGAGTTACATCTTTCCCTTCAAGAAGCCTTTCGCTAAGGCTCTTCTTGTGGAATTGGCAAAGGGATATTTGGAAGCCCTTAGAGGGCTATGGTGAAAAAGGAAATATCTTCCGTTCAAAACTGGAAAGAAGCTTTCTGAGAAACTTCTCTGTGTCCTGTTAATTCATCTCACAGAGCTATATCTTTCCCTTCAAGAAGCCTTTCGCTAAGGCTGTTCTTGTGGAATTGGCAAAGGGATATTTGGAAGCCCATAGAGGCCTATGGTGAAAAAGGAAATATCTTCCGTTCAAAACTGGAAAGAAGCTTTCTGAGAAACTGCTCTGTGTTGTCTTAATTCATCTCACAGAGTTACATCTTTCCCTTCAAGAAGCCTTTCGCTAAGGCTGTTCTTGTGGAATTGGCAAAGGGATATTTGGAAGCCCATAGAGGGCTATGGTGAAAAAGGAAATATCTTCCGTTCAAAACTGGAAAGAAGCTTTCTGAGAAACTGCTCTGTTTTCTGTGAATTCATCTCACAGAGTTACATCTTTCCCTTCAAGAAGCCTTTCGCTAAGGCTGTTCTTGTGGAATTGGCAAAGGGATATTTGGAACCCCTAGAGGCCTATGGTGAAAAAGGAAATATCTTCCGTTCAAAACCGGAAAGAAGCTTTCTGAGAAACTGCTCTGTGTTCTCTGAATTCATCTCACAGAGTTACATCTTTCCCTTCAAGAAGCCTTTCGCTAAGGCTGTTCTTGTGGAATTGGCAAAGGGATATTTGGAAGCCCATAGAGGGCTATGGTGAAAAAGGAAATATCTTCCGTTCAAAACTGGAAAGAAGCATTCTGAGAAACTGCTCTGTGTTCTGTTAATTCATCTCACAGAGTTACATCTTTCCCTTCAAGAAGCCTTTCGCTAAGGCTGTTCTTGTGGAATTGGCAAACGGATATTTGGAAGCCCATAGAGGGCTATGGTGAAAAAGGAAATATCTTCCGTTCAAAACTGGAAAGAAGCTTTCTGAGAAACTGCTCTGTGTTCTGTTAATTCATCTCACAGAGTTACATCTTTCCCTTCAAGAAGCCTTTCGCTAAGGCTGTTCTTGTGGAATTGGCAAAGGGATATTTGGAAGCCCATAGAGGCCTACGGTGAAAAAGGAAATATCTTCCGTTCAAAACTGGAAAGAAGCTTTCTGAGAAACTGCTCTGTGTTCTGTGAATTCATCTCACAGAGTTACATCTTTCCCTTCAAGAAGCCTTTCGCTAAGGCTGTTCTTGTGGAATTTGCAAAGCGATATTTGGAAACCCATAGAGGGCTATGGTGAAAAAGGAAATATCTTCCGTTCAAAACTGGAAAGAAGCTTTCTGAGAAACTGCTCTGTTTTCTGTGAATTCATCTCACAGAGTTACATCTTTCCCTTCAAGAAGCCTTTCGCTAAGGCTGTTCTTGTGGAATTGGCAAAGGGATATTTGGAAGCCCATAGAGGCCTATGGTGAAAAAGGAAATATCTTCCGTTCAAAACTGGAAAGAAGCTTTCTGAGAAACTGCTCTGTGTTCTGTGAATTCATCTCACAGAGTTACATCTTTCCCTTCAAGAAGCCTTTCGCTAAGGCTCTTCTTGTGGAATTGGCAAAGGGATATTTGGAAGCCCTTAGAGGGCTATGGTGAAAAAGGAAATATCTTCCGTTCAAAACTGGAAAGAAGCTTTCTGAGAAACTTCTCTGTGTCCTGTTAATTCATCTCACAGAGCTATATCTTTCCCTTCAAGAAGCCTTTCGCTAAGGCTGTTCTTGTGGAATTGGCAAAGGGATATTTGGAAGCCCATAGAGGCCTATGGTGAAAAAGGAAATATCTTCCGTTCAAAACTGGAAAGAAGCTTTCTGAGAAACTGCTCTGTGTTGTGTTAATTCATCTCACAGAGTTACATCTTTCCCTTCAAGAAGCCTTTCGCTAAGGCTGTTCTTGTGGAATTGGCAAAGCGATATTTGGAAGCCCATAGAGGGCTATGGTGAAAAAGGAAATATCTTCCGTTCAAAACTGGAAAGAAGCTTTCTGAGAAACTGCTCTGTTTTCTGTGAATTCATCTCAAAGAGTTACATCTTTCCCTTCAAGAAGCCTTTCGCTAAGGCTGTTCTTGTGGAATTGGCAAAGGGATATTTGGAAGCCCATAGAGGCCTATGGTGAAAAAGGAAATATCTTCCGTTCAAACCTGGAAAGAATCTTTCTGAGAAACTGCTCTGTGTTCTCTGAATTCATCTCACAGAGTTACATCTTTCCCTTCAAGAAGCCTTTCGCTAAGGCTGTTCTTGTGGAATTGGCAAAGGGATATTTGGAAGCCCATAGAGGCCTATGGTGAAAAAGGAAATATCTTCCGTTCAAAACTGGAAAGAAGCTTTCTGAGAAACTGCTCTGTGTTGTGTTAATTCATCTCACAGAGTTACATCTTCCCCTTCAAGAAGCCTTTCGCTAAGGCTGTTCTTGTGGAATTGGCAAAGGGATATTTGGAAGCCCATAGAGGGCTATGGTGAAAAAGGAAATATCTTCCGTTCAAAACTGGAAAGAAGCTTTCTGAGAAACTGCTCTGTTTTCTGTGAATTCATCTCACAGAGTTACATCTTTCCCTTCAAGAAGCCTTTCGCTAAGGCTGTTCTTGTGGAATTGGCAAAGGGATATTTGGAAGCCCATAGAGGCCTATGGTGAAAAAGGAAACATCTTCCGTTCAAACCTGGAAAGAAGCTTTCTGAGAAACTGCTCTGTGTTCTCTGAATTCATCTCACAGAGTTACATCTTTCCCTTCAAGAAGCCTGTCGCTAAGGCTGTTCTTGTGGAATTGGCAAAGGGATATTTGGAAGCCCTTAGAGGGCTATGGTGAAAAAGGAAATATCTTCCGTTCAAAACTGGAAAGAAGCTTTCTGAGAAACTGCTCTGTGTCCTGTTAATTCATCTCACAGAGTTATATCTTTCCATTCAAGAAGCCTTTCGCTAAGGCTGTTCTTGTGGAATTGGCAAAGGGATATTTGGAAGCCCATAGAGGCCTATGGTGAAAAAGGAAATATCTTCCGTTCAAAACTGGAAAGAAGCTTTCTGAGAAACTGCTCTGTGTTCTCTGAATTCATCTCACAGAGTTACATCTTTCCCTTCAAGAAGCCTTTCTCTAAGGCTGTTCTTGTGGAATTGGCAAAGGGATATTTGGAAGCCCTTAGAGGCCGATGGTGAAAAAGGAAATATCTTCCGTTCAAAACTGGAAAGAAGCTTTCTGAGAAACTGCTCTGTGTTCTGTTAATTCATCTCACAGAGTTACATCTTTCCCTTCAAGAAGCCTTTCGCTAAGGCTGTTCTTGTGGAATTGGCAAAGCGATATTTGGAAGCCCATAGAGGGCTATGGTGAAAAAGGAAATATCTTCCGTTCAAAACTGGAAAGAAGCTTTCTGAGAAACTGCTCTGTGTTCTCTGAATTCATCTCACAGAGTTACATCTTTCCCTTCAAGAAGCCTTTCGCTAAGGCTGTTCTTGTGGAATTGGCAAAGGGATATTTGGAAGCCCATAGAGGGCTATGGTGAAAAAGGAAATATCTTCCGTTCAAAACTGGAAAGAAGCATTCTGAGAAACTGCTCTGTGTTCTGTTAATTCATCTCACAGAGTTACATCTTTCCCTTCAAGAAGCCTTTCGCTAAGGCTGTTCTTGTGGAATTGGCAAACGGATATTTGGAAGCCCATAGAGGGCTATGGTGAAAAAGGAAATATCTTCCGTTCAAAACTGGAAAGAAGCTTTCTGAGAAACTGCTCTGTGTTCTGTTAATTCATCTCACAGAGTTACATCTTTCCCTTCAAGAAGCCTTTCGCTAAGGCTGTTCTTGTGGAATTGGCAAAGGGATATTTGGAAGCCCATAGAGGCCTACGGTGAAAAAGGAAATATCTTCCGTTCAAAACTGGAAAGAAGCTTTCTGAGAAACTGCTCTGTGTTCTGTGAATTCATCTCACAGAGTTACATCTTTCCCTTCAAGAAGCCTTTCGCTAAGGCTGTTCTTGTGGAATTTGCAAAGCGATATTTGGAAACCCATAGAGGGCTATGGTGAAAAAGGAAATATCTTCCGTTCAAAACTGGAAAGAAGCTTTCTGAGAAACTGCTCTGTTTTCTGTGAATTCATCTCACAGAGTTACATCTTTCCCTTCAAGAAGCCTTTCGCTAAGGCTGTTCTTGTGGAATTGGCAAAGGGATATTTGGAAGCCCATAGAGGCCTATGGTGAAAAAGGAAATATCTTCCGTTCAAAACTGGAAAGAAGCTTTCTGAGAAACTGCTCTGTGTTCTGTGAATTCATCTCACAGAGTTACATCTTTCCCTTCAAGAAGCCTTTCGCTAAGGCTCTTCTTGTGGAATTGGCAAAGGGATATTTGGAAGCCCTTAGAGGGCTATGGTGAAAAAGGAAATATCTTCCGTTCAAAACTGGAAAGAAGCTTTCTGAGAAACTTCTCTGTGTCCTGTTAATTCATCTCACAGAGCTATATCTTTCCCTTCAAGAAGCCTTTCGCTAAGGCTGTTCTTGTGGAATTGGCAAAGGGATATTTGGAAGCCCATAGAGGCCTATGGTGAAAAAGGAAATATCTTCCGTTCAAAACTGGAAAGAAGCTTTCTGAGAAACTGCTCTGTTTTCTGTGAATTCATCTCAAAGAGTTACATCTTTCCCTTCAAGAAGCCTTTCGCTAAGGCTGTTCTTGTGGAATTGGCAAAGGGATATTTGGAAGCCCATAGAGGCCTATGGTGAAAAAGGAAATATCTTCCGTTCAAACCTGGAAAGAATCTTTCTGAGAAACTGCTCTGTGTTCTCTGAATTCATCTCACAGAGTTACATCTTTCCCTTCAAGAAGCCTTTCGCTAAGGCTGTTCTTGTGGAATTGGCAAAGGGATATTTGGAAGCCCATAGAGGCCTATGGTGAAAAAGGAAATATCTTCCGTTCAAAACTGGAAAGAAGCTTTCTGAGAAACTGCTCTGTGTTGTGTTAATTCATCTCACAGAGTTACATCTTCCCCTTCAAGAAGCCTTTCGCTAAGGCTGTTCTTGTGGAATTGGCAAAGGGATATTTGGAAGCCCATAGAGGGCTATGGTGAAAAAGGAAATATCTTCCGTTCAAAACTGGAAAGAAGCTTTCTGAGAAACTGCTCTGTTTTCTGTGAATTCATCTCACAGAGTTACATCTTTCCCTTCAAGAAGCCTTTCGCTAAGGCTGTTCTTGTGGAATTGGCAAAGGGATATTTGGAAGCCCATAGAGGCCTATGGTGAAAAAGGAAACATCTTCCGTTCAAACCTGGAAAGAAGCTTTCTGAGAAACTGCTCTGTGTTCTCTGAATTCATCTCACAGAGTTACATCTTTCCCTTCAAGAAGCCTGTCGCTAAGGCTGTTCTTGTGGAATTGGCAAAGGGATATTTGGAAGCCCTTAGAGGGCTATGGTGAAAAAGGAAATATCTTCCGTTCAAAACTGGAAAGAAGCTTTCTGAGAAACTGCTCTGTGTCCTGTTAATTCATCTCACAGAGTTATATCTTTCCATTCAAGAAGCCTTTCGCTAAGGCTGTTCTTGTGGAATTGGCAAAGGGATATTTGGAAGCCCATAGAGGCCTATGGTGAAAAAGGAAATATCTTCCGTTCAAAACTGGAAAGAAGCTTTCTGAGAAACTGCTCTGTGTTCTCTGAATTCATCTCACAGAGTTACATCTTTCCCTTCAAGAAGCCTTTCTCTAAGGCTGTTCTTGTGGAATTGGCAAAGGGATATTTGGAAGCCCTTAGAGGCCGATGGTGAAAAAGGAAATATCTTCCGTTCAAAACTGGAAAGAAGCTTTCTGAGAAACTGCTCTGTGTTCTGTTAATTCATCTCACAGAGTTACATCTTTCCCTTCAAGAAGCCTTTCGCTAAGGCTGTTCTTGTGGAATTGGCAAAGCGATATTTGGAAGCCCATAGAGGGCTATGGTGAAAAAGGAAATATCTTCCGTTCAAAACTGGAAAGAAGCTTTCTGAGAAACTGCTCTGTGTTCTCTGAATTCATCTCACAGAGTTACATCTTTCCCTTCAAGAAGCCTTTGGCTAAGGCTGTTCTTGTGGAATTGGCAAAGGGATATTTGGAAGCCCATAGAGGGCTATGGTGAAAAAGGAAATATCTTCGGTTCAAAACTGGAAAGAAGCTTTCTGAGAAACTGCTCTGTGTTCTGTGAATTCATCTCACAGAGTTACATCTTTCCCTTCAAGAAGCCTTTCGCTAAGGCTGTTCTTGTGGAATTGGCAAAGGGATATTTGGAAGCCCATAGAGGCCTATGGTGAAAAAGGAAATATCTTCCTTTCAAAACTGGAAAGAAGCTTTCTGAGAAACTGCTCTGTGTTCTGTAAATTCATCTCACAGAGTTACATCTTTCCCTTCAAGAAGCCTTTCGCTAAGGCTGTTCTTGTGGAATTGGCAAAGCGATATTTGGAAGCCCATAGAGGGCTACGGTGAAAAAGGAAATATCTTCCGTTCAAAACTGGAAAGAAGCTTTCTGAGAAACTGCTCTGTGTTCTGTGAATTCATCTCACAGAGTTACATCTTTCCCTTCAAGAAGCCTTTCGCTAAGGCTCTTCTTGTGGAATTGGCAAAGGGATATTTGGAAGCCCTTAGAGGGCTATGGTGAAAAAGGAAATATCTTCCGTTCAAAACTGGAAAGAAGCTTTCTGAGAAACTTCTCTGTGTCCTGTTAATTCATCTCACAGAGCTATATCTTTCCCTTCAAGAAGCCTTTCGCTAAGGCTGTTCTTGTGGAATTGGCAAAGGGATATTTGGAAGCCCATAGAGGCCTATGGTGAAAAAGGAAATATCTTCCGTTCAAAACTGGAAAGAAGCTTTCTGAGAAACTGCTCTGTGTTGTGTTAATTCATCTCACAGAGTTACATCTTTCCCTTCAAGAAGCCTTTCGCTAAGGCTGTTCTTGTGGAATTGGCAAAGCGATATTTGGAAGCCCATAGAGGGCTATGGTGAAAAAGGAAATATCTTCCGTTCAAAACTGGAAAGAAGCTTTCTAAGAAACTGCTCTGTTTTCTGTGAATTCATCTCAAAGAGTTACATCTTTCCCTTCAAGAAGCCTTTCGCTAAGGCTGTTCTTGTGGAATTGGCAAAGGGATATTTGGAAGCCCATAGAGGCCTATGGTGAAAAAGGAAACATCTTCCGTTCAAACCTGGAAAGAAGCTTTCTGAGAAACTGCTCTGTGTTCTCTGAATTCATCTCACAGAGTTACATCTTTCCCTTCAAGAAGCCTGTCGCTAAGGCTGTTCTTGTGGAATTGGCAAAGGGATATTTGGAAGCCCTTAGAGGGCTATGGTGAAAAAGGAAATATCTTCCGTTCAAAACTGGAAAGAAGCTTTCTGAGAAACTGCTCTGTGTCCTGTTAATTCATCTCACAGAGTTATATCTTTCCATTCAAGTAGCCTTTCGCTAAGGCTGTTCTTGTGGAATTGGCAAAGGGATATTTGGAAGCCCATAGAGGCCTATGGTGAAAAAGGAAATATCTTCCGTTCAAAACTGGAAAGAAGCTTTCTGAGAAACTGCTCTGTGTTCTCTGAATTCATCTCACAGAGTTACATCTTTCCCTTCAAGAAGCCTTTCTCTAAGGCTGTTCTTGTGGAATTGGCAAAGGGATATTTGGAAGCCCTTAGAGGCCGATGGTGAAAAAGGAAATATCTTCCGTTCAAAACTGGAAAGAAGCTTTCTGAGAAACTGCTCTGTGTTCTGTTAATTCATCTCACAGAGTTACATCTTTCCCTTCAAGAAGCCTTTCGCTAAGGCTGTTCTTGTGGAATTGGCAAAGCGATATTTGGAAGCCCATAGAGGGCTATGGTGAAAAAGGAAATATCTTCCGTTCAAAACTGGAAAGAAGCTTTCTGAGAAACTGCTCTGTGTTCTCTGAATTCATCTCACAGAGTTACATCTTTCCCTTCAAGAAGCCTTTGGCTAAGGCTGTTCTTGTGGAATTGGCAAAGGGATATTTGGAAGCCCATAGAGGGCTATGGTGAAAAAGGAAATATCTTCGGTTCAAAACTGGAAAGAAGCTTTCTGAGAAACTGCTCTGTGTTCTGTGAATTCATCTCACAGAGTTACATCTTTCCCTTCAAGAAGCCTTTCGCTAAGGCTGTTCTTGTGGAATTGGCAAAGGGATATTTGGAAGCCCATAGAGGCCTATGGTGAAAAAGGAAATATCTTCCTTTCAAAACTGGAAAGAAGCTTTCTGAGAAACTGCTCTGTGTTCTGTAAATTCATCTCACAGAGTTACATCTTTCCCTTCAAGAAGCCTTTCGCTAAGGCTGTTCTTGTGGAATTGGCAAAGCGATATTTGGAAGCCCATAGAGGGCTACGGTGAAAAAGGAAATATCTTCCGTTCAAAACTGGAAAGAAGCTTTCTGAGAAACTGCTCTGTGTTCTGTGAATTCATCTCACAGAGTTACATCTTTCCCTTCAAGAAGCCTTTCGCTAAGGCTGTTCTTGTGGAATTGGCAAAGGGATATTTGGAAGCCCATAGAGGGCTATGGTGAAAAAGGAAATATCTTCCGTTCAAAACTGGAAAGAAGCTTTCTGAGAAACTGCTCTGTGTTCTGTTAATTCATCTCACAGACTTACATCTTTCCCTTCAAGAAGCCTTTGGCTAAGGCTGTTCTTGTGGAATTGGCAAAGGGATATTTGGAAGCCCTTAGAGGCCTATGGTGAAAAAGGAAATATCTTCCGTTCAAAACTGGAAAAAAGCTTTCTGAGAAACTGCTCTGTGTTCTCTGAATTAATCTCACAGAGTTACATCTTTCCCTTCAAGAAGCCTTTCGCTAAGGCTGTTCTTGTGGAATTGGCAAAGGGATATTTGGAAGCCCATAGACGGCTATGGTGAAAAACGAAATATCATCCTTTCAAAACTGGAAAGAAGCTTTCTGAGAAACTGCTCTGTGTTCTCTGAATTCATCTCACAGAGTTACATCTTTCCCTTCAAGAAGCCTTTCGCTAAGGCTGTTCTTGTGGAATTGGCAAAGGGATATTTGGAATCCCATAGAGGCCTATGGTGAAAAAGGAAATATCTTCCGTTCAAAACTGGAAAGAAGCTTTCTGAGAAACTGCTCTGTGTTCTGTTAATACATCTGACAGAGTTACATCTTTCCCTTCAAGAAGCCTTTCGCTAAGGCTGTTCTTGTGGAATTGGCAAAGGATATTTGGAAGCCCGTAGACGGCTATGGTGAAAAAGGAAATATCTTCCGTTCAAAACAGGAAAGAAGCTTTCTGAGAAACTGCTCTGTGTTCTGTGAATTCATCTCACAGAGTTACATCTTTCCCTTCAAGAAGCCTTTCGCTAAGGCTGTTCTTGTGGAATTGGCAAAGGGATATTTGGAAGCCCATAGAGGCCTATGGTGAAAAAGGAAATATCTTCCGTTCAAAACTGGAAAGAAGCTTTCTGAGAAACTGCTCTGTGTTCTCTGAATTCATCTCACGGAGTTACATCTTTCCCTTCAATAAGCCTTTCGCTAAGGCTGTTCTTGTGGAATTGGCAAAGGGATATTTGGAAGCCCATAGAGGCCTATGGTGAAAAAGGAAATATCTTCCGTTCAAAACTGGAAAGAAGCTTTCTGAGAAACTGCTCTGTGTCCTGTTAATTCATCTCACAGAGTTATATCTTTCCATTCAAGAAGCCTTTCGCTAAGGCTGTTCTTGTGGAATTGGCAAAGGGATATTTGGAAGCCCATAGAGGCCTATGGTGAAAAAGGAAATATCTTCCGTTCAAAACTGGAAAGAAGCTTTCTGAGAAACTGCTCTGTGTTCTGTTAATTCATCTCACAGAGTTACATCTTTCCCTTCAAGAAGCCTTTCTCTAAGGCTGTTCTTGTGGAATTGGCAAAGCGATATTTGGAATCCCATAGAGGGCTACGGTGAAAAAGGAAATATCTTCCGTTCAAAACTGGAAAGAAGCTTTCTGAGAAACTGCTCTGTGTTCTGTGAATTCATCTCACAGAGTTACTTCTATCCCTTCAAGAAGCCTTTCGCTAAGGCTGTTCTTGTGGAATTGGCAAAGGGATATTTGGAAGCCCTTAGAGGCCTATGGTGAAAAAGGAAATATCTTCCGTTCAAAACTGGAAAGAAGCTTTCTCAGAAACTGCTCTGTGTTCTGTGAATTCATCTCACAGAGTTACATCTTTCCCTTCAAGAAGCCTTTCGCTAAGGCTGTTCTTGTGGAATTGGCAAAGGGATATTTGGAAGCCCATAGAGGCCTATGGTGAAAAAGGAAATATCTTCCGTTCAAAACTGGAAAGAAGCTTTCTGAGAAACTGCTCTGTGTTCTGTTAATTCATCTCACAGAGTTACATCTTTCCCTTCAAGAAGCCTTTCGCTAAGGCTGTTCTTGTGGAATTGGCAAAGGATATTTGGAAGCCCATAGACGGCTATGGTGAAAAAGGAAATATCTTCCGTTCAAAAGAGGAAAGAAGCTTTCTGAGAAACTGCTCTGTGTTCTGTGAATTCATCTCACAGAGTTACATCTTTCCCTTCAAGAAGCCTTTCGCTAAGGCTGTTCTTGTGGAATTGGCAAAGGGATATTTGGAAGCCCATAGAGGCCTATGGTGAAAAAGGAAATATCTTCCGTTCAAAACTGGAAAGAAGCTTTCTGAGAAACTGCTCTGTGTTCTCTGAATTCATCTCACGGAGTTACATCTTTCCCTTCAATAAGCCTTTCGCTAAGGCTGTTCTTGTGGAATTGGCAAAGGGATATTTGGAAGCCCATAGAGGCCTATGGTGAAAAAGGAAATATCTTCCGTTCAAAACTGGAAAGAAGCTTTCTGAGAAACTGCTCTGTGTTCTGTTAATTCATCTCACAGAGTTACATCTTTCCCTTCAAGAAGCCTTTCGCTAAGGCTGTTCTTTTGGAATTGGCAAACGGATATTTGGAAGCCCATAGAGGGCTATGGTGAAAAAGGAAATATCTGCGGTTCAAAACTGGAAAGACGCTTTCTGAGAAACTGCTCTGTGTTCTGTGAATTCATCTCAGAGAGTTACATCTTTCCCTTCAAGAAGCCTTTCGCTAAGGCTGTTCTTGTGGAATTGGCAAAGGGATATTTGGAAGCCCATAGTGGGCTATGGTGAAAAAGGAAATATCTTCCGTTCAAAACTGGAAAGAAGCTTTCTGAGAAACTGCTCTGTGTTCTGTTAATTCATCTCACAGAGTTACATCTTTCCCTTCAAGAAGCCTTTGGCTAAGGCTGTTCTTGTGGAATTGGCAAAGGGATATTTGGAAGCCCATAGACGGCTATGGTGAAAAAGGAAATATCTTCCGTTCAAAATTGGAAAGAAGCTTTCTGAGAAACTGCTCTGTGTTCTGTGAATTCATCTCACAGAGTTACTTCTTTCCCTTCAAGAAGCCTTTCGCTAAGGCTGTTCTTGTGGAATTTGCAAAGCGATATTTGGAAGCCCATAGAGGCCTATGGTGAAAAAGGAAATATCTTCCGTTAAAAACTGGAAAGAAGCTTTCTCAGAAACTGCTCTGTGTTCTGTGAATTCATCTCACAGAGTTACATCTTTCCCTTCAAGAAGCCTTTCGCTAAGGCTGTTCTTGTGGAATTGGCAAAGGGATATTTGGAAGCCCATAGAGGCCTATGGTGAAAAAGGAAATATCTTCCGTTCAAAACTGGAAAGAAGCTTTCTGAGAAACTGCTCTGTGTTCTGTGAATTCATCTCACAGAGTTACATCTTTCCCTTCAAGAAGCCTTTCGCTAAGGCTGTTCTTGTGGAATTGGCAAAGGGATATTTGGAAGCCCATAGACGGCTATGGTGAAAAAGGAAATATCTTCCGTTCAAAACAGGAAAGAAGCTTTCTGAGAAACTGCTCTGTGTTCTGTGAATTCATCTCACAGAGTTACATCTTTCCCTTCAAGAAGCCTTTCGCTAAGGCTGTTCTTGTGGAATTGGCAAAGGGATATTTGGAAGCCCATAGAGGCCTTTGGTGAAAAAGGAAATATCTTCCGTTCTAAACTGGAAAGAAGCTTTCTGAGAAACTGCTCTGTGTTCTCTGAATTCATCTCACAGAGTTACATCTTTCCCTTCAAGAAGCCTTTCGCTAAGGCTGTTCTTGTGGAATTGGCAAAGGGATATTTGGAAGCCCACAGAGGCCTATGGTGAAAAAGGAAATATCTTCCGTTCAAAACTGGAAAGAAGCTTTCTGAGAAACTGCTCTGTGTTCTCTGAATTCATCTCACAGAGTTACTTCTTTCCCTTCAAGAAGCCTTTCGCTAAGGCTGTTCTTGTGCAATTGGCAAAGGGATATTTGGAAGCCCATAGAGGCCTATGGTGAAAAAGGAAATATCTTCCGTTCAAAACTGGAAAGAAGCTTTCTGAGAAACTGCTCTGTGTTCTGTGAATTCATCTCACAGAGTTACATCTTCCCCTTCAAGAAGCCTTTCGCTAAGGTTGTTCTTGTGGAATTGGCAAAGGGATATTTGGAAGCCCATAGAGGCCTATGGTGAAAAAGGAAATATCTTCCGTTCAAAACTGGAAAGAAGCTTTCTGAGAAACTGCTCTGTGTTCTGTTAATTCATCTCACAGAGTTACATCTTTCCCTTCAAGAAGCCTTTCGCTAAGGCTGTTCTTGTGGAATTGGCAAAGGGATATTTGGAAGCCCATAGACGGCTATGGTGAAAAAGGAAATATCTTCCGTTCAAAACTGGAAAGAAGCTTTCTGAGAAACTGCTCTGTGTTCTGTGAATTCATCTCACAGAGTTACATCTTTCCCTTCAAGAAGCCTTTCGCTAAGGCTGTTCTTGTGGAATTGGCAAAGGGATATTTGGAAGCCCAAAGGGTCCTATGGTGAAAAAGGAAATATCTTCCGTTCAAAACTGGAAAGAAGCTTTCTGAGAAACAGCTCTGTGTTCTCTGAATTCATCTCACGGAGTTACATCTTTCCCTTCAAGAAGCCTTTGGCTAAGGCTGCTCTTGTGGAATTGGCAAAGGGATATTTGGAAGCCCATAGAGGGCTATGGTGAAAAAGGAAATATCTTCCGTTCAAAACAGGAAAGAAGCTTTCTGAGAAACTGCTCTGTGTTCTGTTAATTCATCTCACAGAGTTACATCTTTCCCTTCAAGAAGCCTTTCGCTAAGGCTGTTCTTGTGGAATTGGCAAAGGGATATTTGGAAGCCCAAAGGGTCCTATGGTGAAAAAGGAAATATCTTCCGTTCAAAACTGGAAAGAAGCTTTCTGAGAAACAGCTCTGTGTTCTGTGAATTCATCTCACAGAGTAACATCTTTCCCTTCAAGAAGCCTTTCGCTAAGGCTGTTCTTGTTGAATGGACAAAGGGATATTTGGAAGCCCATAGAGGCCTATGGTGAAAAAGGAAATATCTTCCGTTCAAAACTGGAAAGAAGCTTTCTCAGAAACTGCTCTGTGTTCTGTGAATTCATCTCACAGAGTTACATCTTTCCCTTCAAGAAGCCTTTCGCTAAGGCTGTTCTTGTGGAATTGGCAAAGGGATATTTGGAAGCCCATAGAGGCCTATGGTGAAAAAGGAAATATCTTCCGTTCAAAACTGGAAAGAAGCTTTCTCAGAAACTGCTCTGTGTTCTGTGAATTCATCTCACAGTGTTACATCTTTCCCTTCAAGAAGCCTTTCGCTAAGGCTGTTCTTGTGGAATTGGCAAAGGGATATTTGGAAGCCCATAGACGGCTATGGTGAAAAAGGAAATATCTTCCGTTCAAAACTGGAAAGAAGCTTTCTGAGAAACTGCTCTGTGTTCTGTTAATTTATCTCACAGAGTTACATCTTTCCCTTCTAGAAGCCTTTCGCTAAGGCTGTTCTTGTGGAATTGGCAAAGGGATATTTGGAAGCCCATAGACGGCTATGGTGAAAAAGGAAATATCTTCTGTTCAAAACTGGAAAGAAGCTTTCTGAGAAACTGCTCTGTGTTCTGTGAATTCATCTCACAGAGTTACATCTTTCCCTTCAAGAAGCCTTTCGCTAAGGCTGTTCTTGTGGAATTGGCAAAGGGATATTTGGAAGCCCAAAGGGTCCTATGGTGAAAAAGGAAATATCTTCCGTTCAAAACTGGAAAGAAGCTTTCTGAGAAACTGCTCTGTGTTCTGTTAATTCATCTCACAGAGTTACATCTTTCTCTTCAAGAAGCCTTTCGCTAAGGCTGTTCTTGTGGAATTGGCAAAGGGATATTTGGAAGCCCATAGAGGGCTATGGTGAAAAAGGAAATATCTTCCGTTCAAAACTGGAAAGAAGCTTTCTGAGAAACTGCTCAGTGTTCTGTGAATTCATCTCACAGAGTTACATCTTTCCCTTCAAAAAGCCTTTCGCTAAGGCTGTTCTTGTGGAATTGGCAAAGGGATATTTGGAAGCCCATAGAGGGCTATGGTGAAAAAGGAAATATCTTCGGTTCAAAACTGGAAAGAAGCTTTCTGAGAAACTGCTCTGTGTTCTGTGAATTCATCTCACAGAGTTACATCTTTCCCTTCAAGAAACCTTTCGCTAAGGCTGTTCTTGTGGAATTGGCAAAGGGATATTTGGAAGCCCATAGAGGCCTATGGTGAAAAAGGAAATATCTTCCTTTCAAAACTGGAAAGAAGCTTTCTGAGAAACTGCTCTGTGTTCTGTTAATTCATCTCACAGAGTTACATCTTTCCCTTCAAGAAGCCTTTCGCTAAGGCTGTTCTTGTGGAATTGGCAAAGCGATATTTGGAAGCCCATATAGGGCTACGGTGAAAAAGGAAATATATTCCGTTCAAAACTGGAAAGAAGCTTTCTGAGAAACTGCTCTGTGTTCTCTGAATTCATCTCACGGAGTTACATCTTTCCCTTCAAGAAGCCTTTCGCTAAGGCTGTTCTTGTGGAATTGGCAAAGGGATATTTGGAAGCCCATAGAGGGCTATGGTGAAAAAGGAAATATCTTCTGTTCAAAACTGGAAAGAAGCTTTCTGAGAAACTGCTCTGTGTTCTGTTAATTCATCTAACAGAGTTACATCTTTCCCTTCAAGAAGCCTTTCGCTAAGGCTGTTCTTGTGGAATTGGCAAAGGGATATTTGGAAGCCCAAAGGGTCCTATGGTGAAAAAGGAAATATCTTCCGTTCAAAACTGGAAAGAAGCTTTCTGAGAAACAGCTCTGTGTTCTGTGAATTCATCTCACAGAGTTACATCTTTCCCTTCAAGAAGCCTTTCGCTAAGGCTGTTCTTGTGGAATTGGCAAAGGGATATTTGGAAGCCCACAGAGGGCTATGGTGAAAAAGGAAATATCTTCCGTTCTAAACTGGAAAGAAGCTTTCTGAAAAACTGCTCTGTGTTCTGTGAATTCATCTCACAGAGTTACATCTTTCCCTTCAAGAAGCCTTTCGCTAAGGCTGTTCTTGTGGAATTGGCAAAGGGATATTTGGAAGCCCATAGAGGCCTATGGTGAAAAAGGAAATATCTTCCGTTCAAAACTGGAAAGAAGCTTTCTGAGAAACTGCTCTGTGTTCTCTGAATTCATCTCACAGAGTTACTTCTTTGCCTTCAAGAAGCCTTTCGCTAAGGCTGTTCTTGTGGAATTGGCAAAGGGATATTTGGAAGCCCATAGAGGCCTATGGTGAAAAAGGAAATATCTTCCGTTCAAAACTGGAAAGAAGCTTTGTGAGAAACTGCTCTGTGTTCTGTGAATTCATCTCACAGAGTTACATCTTCCCCTTCAAGAAGCCTTTCGCTAAGGTTGTTCTTGTGGAATTGGCAAAGGGATATTTGGAAGCCCATAGAGGCCTATGGTGAAAAAGGAAATATCTTCCGTTCAAAACTGGAAAGAAGCTTTCTGAGAAACTGCTCTGTGTTCTGTTAATTCATCTCACAGAGTTACGTCTTTCCCTTCAAGAAGCCTTTCGCTAAGGCTGTTCTTGTGGAATTGGCAAAGGGATATTTGGAAGCCCATAGACGGCTATGGTGAAAAAGGAAATATCTTCCGTTCAAAACTGGAAAGAAGCTTTCTGAGAAACTGCTCTGTGTTCTGTGAATTCATCTCACAGAGTTACATCTTTCCCTTCAAGAAGCCTTTCGCTAAGGCTGTTCTTGTGGAATTGGCAAAGGGATATTTGGAAGCCCAAAGGGTCCTATGGTGAAAAAGGAAATATCTTCCGTTCAAAACTGGAAAGAAGCTTTCTGAGAAACAGCTCTGTGTTCTCTGAATTCATCTCACGGAGTTACATCTTTCCCTTCAAGAAGCCTTTGGCTAAGTCTGCTCTTGTGGAATTGGCAAAGGGATATTTGGAAGCCCATAGAGGGCTATGGTGAAAAAGGAAATATCTTCCGTTCAAAACTGGAAAGAAGCTTTCTGAGAAACTGCTCTGTGTTCTGTTAATTCATCTCACAGAGTTACATCTTTCCCTTCAAGAAGCCTTTCGCTAAGGCTGTTCTTGTGGAATTGGCAAAGGGATATTTGGAAGCCCATAGACGGCTATGGTGAAAAAGGAAATATCTTCCGTTCAAAACTGGAAAGAAGCTTTCTGAGAAACAGCTCTGTGTTCTGTGAATTCATCTCACAGAGTTACATCTTTCCCTTCAAGAAGCCTTTCGCTAAGGCTGTTCTTGTGGAATTGGCAAAGGGATATTTGGAAGCCCACAGAGGGCTATGGTGAAAAAGGAAATATCTTCCGTTCTAAACTGGAAAGAAGCTTTCTGAAAAACTGCTCTGTGTTCTGTGAATTCATCTCACAGAGTTACATCTTTCCCTTCAAGAAGCCTTTCGCTAAGGCTGTTCTTGTGGAATTGGCAAAGGGATATTTGGAAGCCCAAAGACGGCTATGGTGAAAAAGGAAATATCTTCTGTTCAAAACTGGAAAGAAGCTTTCTGAGAAACTGCTCTGTGTTCTGTGAATTCATCTCACAGAGTTACATCTTTCCCTTCAAGAAGCCTTTCGCTAAGGCTGTTCTTGTGGAATTGGCAAAGGGATATTTGGAAGCCCAAAGGGTCCTATGGTGAAAAAGGAAATATCTTCCGTTCAAAACTGGAAAGAAGCTTTCTGTGAAACTGCTCTGTGTTCTGTTAATTCATCTCACAGAGTTACATCTTTCTCTTCAAGAAGCCTTTCGCTAAGGCTGTTCTTGTGGAATTGGCAAAGGGATATTTGGAAGCCCATAGAGGGCTATGGTGAAAAAGGAAATATCTTCCGTTCAAAACTGGAAAGAAGCTTTCTGAGAAACTGCTCTGTGTTCTGTGAATTCATCTCACAGAGTTACATCTTTCCCTTCAAAAAGCCTTTCGCTAAGGCTGTTCTTGTGGAATTGGCAAAGGGATATTTGGAAGCCCATAGAGGGCTATGGTGAAAAAGGAAATATCTTCGGTTCAAAACTGGAAAGAAGCTTTCTGAGAAACTGCTCTGTGTTCTGTGAATTCATCTCACAGAGTTACATCTTTCCCTTCAAGAAACCTTTCGCTAAGGCTGTTCTTGTGGAATTGGCAAAGGGATATTTGGAAGCCCATAGAGGCCTATGGTGAAAAAGGAAATATCTTCCTTTCAAAACTGGAAAGAAGCTTTCTGAGAAACTGCTCTGTGTTCTGTTAATTCATCTCACAGAGTTACATCTTTCCCTTCAAGAAGCCTTTCGCTAAGGCTGTTCTTGTGGAATTGGCAAAGCGATATTTGGAAGCCCATATAGGGCTACGGTGAAAAAGGAAATATATTCCGTTCAAAACTGGAAAGAAGCTTTCTGTGAAACTGCTCTGTGTTCTGTGAATTCATCTCACAGAGTTACATCTTTCCCTTCAAGACGCCTTTCGCTAAGGCTGTTCTTGTGGAATTGGCAAAGGGATATTTGGAAGCCCATAGAGGCCTATGGTGAAAAAGGAAATATCTTCCTTTCAAAACTGGAAAGAAGCTTTCTGAGAAACTGCTCTGTGTTCTGTGAATTCATCTCACAGAGTTACATCTTTCCCTTCAAGAAGCCTTTCGCTAAGGCTGTTCTTGTGGAATTGGCAAAGGGATATTTGGAAGCCCCTAGAGGGCTACGGTGAAAAAGGAAATATCTTCCGTTCAAAACTGGAAAGAAGCTTTCTGAGAAACTGCTCTGTGTTCTGTGAATTCATCTCACAGAGTTACATCTTCCCTTCAAGAAGCCTTTCGCTAAGGCTGTTCTTGTGGAATTGGCAAAGGGATATTTGGAAGCCCATAGAGAGCTATGGTGAAAAAGGAAATATCTTCCGTTCAAAATTGGAAAGAAGCTTTCTGAGAAACTGCTCTGTGTTCTGTGAATTCATCTCACAGAGTTACTTCTTTCCCTTCAAGAAGCCTTTCGCTAAGGCTGTTCTTGTGGAATTTGCAAAGCGATATTTGGAAGCCCATAGAGGCCTAAGGTGAAAAAGGAAATATCTTCCGTTAAAAACTGGAAAGAAGCTTTCTCAGAAACTGCTCTGTGTTCTGTGAATTCATCTCACAGAGTTACATCTTTCCCTTCAAGAAGCCTTTCGCTAAGGCTGTTCTTGTGGAATTGGCAAAGGGATATTTGGAAGCCCATAGAGGCCTATGGTGAAAAAGGAAATATCTTCCGTTCAAAACTGGAAAGAAGCTTTCTGAGAAACTGCTCTGTGTTCTGTGAATTCATCTCACAGAGTTACATCTTTCCCTTCAAGAAGCCTTTCGCTAAGGCTGTTCTTGTGGAATTGGCAAAGGGATATTTGGAAGCCCATAGACGGCTATGGTGAAAAAGGAAATATCTTCCGTTCAAAACAGGAAAGAAGCTTTCTGAGAAACTGCTCTGTGTTCTGTGAATTCATCTCACAGAGTTACATCTTTCCCTTCAAGAAGCCTTTCGCTAAGGCTGTTCTTGTGGAATTGGCAAAGGGATATTTGGAAGCCCATAGAGGCCTTTGGTGAAAAAGGAAATATCTTCCGTTCTAAACTGGAAAGAAGCTTTCTGAGAAACTGCTCTGTGTTCTCTGAATTCATCTCACGGAGTTACATCTTTCCCTTCAAGAAGCCTTTCGCTAAGGCTGTTCTTGTGGAATTGGCAAAGGGATATTTGGAAGCCCATAGAGGGCTATGGTGAAAAAGGAAATATCTTCTGTTCAAAACTGGAAAGAAGCTTTCTGAGAAACTGCTCTGTGTTCTGTTAATTCATCTAACAGAGTTACATCTTTCCCTTCAAGAAGCCTTTCGCTAAGGCTGTTCTTGTGGAATTGGCAAAGGGATATTTGGAAGCCCAAAGGGTCCTATGGTGAAAAAGGAAATATCTTCCGTTCAAAATTGGAAAGAAGCTTTCTGAGAAACAGCTCTGTGTTCTGTGAATTCATCTCACAGAGTTACATCTTTCCCTTCAAGAAGCCTTTCGCTAAGGCTGTTCTTGTGGAATTGGCAAAGGGATATTTGGAAGCCCACAGAGGGCTATGGTGAAAAAGGAAATATCTTCCGTTCTAAACTGGAAAGAAGCTTTCTGAAAAACTGCTCTGTGTTCTGTGAATTCATCTCACAGAGTTACATCTTTCCCTTCAAGAAGCCTTTCGCTAAGGCTGCTCTTGTGGAATTGGCAAAGGGATATTTGGAAGCCCATAGAGGCCTATGGTGAAAAAGGAAATATCTTCCGTTCAAAACTGGAAAGAAGCTTTCTGAGAAACTGCTCTGTGTTCTCTGAATTCATCTCACAGAGTTACTTCTTTCCCTTCAAGAAGCCTTTCGCTAAGGCTGTTCTTGTGGAATTGGCAAAGGGATATTTGGAAGCCCATAGAGGCCTATGGTGAAAAAGGAAATATCTTCCGTTCAAAACTGGAAAGAAGCTTTCTGAGAAACTGCTCTGTGTTCTGTGAATTCATCTCACAGAGTTACATCTTTCCCTTCAAGACGCCTTTCGCTAAGGCTGTTCTTGTGGAATTGGCAAAGGGATATTTGGAAGCCCATAGAGGCCTATGGTGAAAAAGGAAATATCTTCCTTTCAAAACTGGAAAGAAGCTTTCTGAGAAACTGCTCTGTGTTCTGTGAATTCATCTCACAGAGTTACATCTTTCCCTTCAAGAAGCCTTTCGCTAAGGCTGTTCTTGTGGAATTGGCAAAGGGATATTTGGAAGCCCCTAGAGGGCTACGGTGAAAAAGGAAATATCTTCCGTTCAAAACTGGAAAGAAGCTTTCTGAGAAACTGCTCTGTGTTCTGTGAATTCATCTCACAGAGTTACATCTTCCCTTCAAGAAGCCTTTCGCTAAGGCTGTTCTTGTGGAATTGGCAAAGGGATATTTGGAAGCCCATAGAGAGCTATGGTGAAAAAGGAAATATCTTCCGTTCAAAATTGGAAAGAAGCTTTCTGAGAAACTGCTCTGTGTTCTGTGAATTCATCTCACAGAGTTACTTCTTTCCCTTCAAGAAGCCTTTCGCTAAGGCTGTTCTTGTGGAATTTGCAAAGCGATATTTGGAAGCCCATAGAGGCCTAAGGTGAAAAAGGAAATATCTTCCGTTAAAAACTGGAAAGAAGCTTTCTCAGAAACTGCTCTGTGTTCTGTGAATTCATCTCACAGAGTTACATCTTTCCCTTCAAGAAGCCTTTCGCTAAGGCTGTTCTTGTGGAATTGGCAAAGGGATATTTGGAAGCCCATAGAGGCCTATGGTGAAAAAGGAAATATCTTCCGTTCAAAACTGGAAAGAAGCTTTCTGAGAAACTGCTCTGTGTTCTGTGAATTCATCTCACAGAGTTACATCTTTCCCTTCAAGAAGCCTTTCGCTAAGGCTGTTCTTGTGGAATTGGCAAAGGGATATTTGGAAGCCCATAGACGGCTATGGTGAAAAAGGAAATATCTTCCGTTCAAAACAGGAAAGAAGCTTTCTGAGAAACTGCTCTGTGTTCTGTGAATTCATCTCACAGAGTTACATCTTTCCCTTCAAGAAGCCTTTCGCTAAGGCTGTTCTTGTGGAATTGGCAAAGGGATATTTGGAAGCCCATAGAGGCCTTTGGTGAAAAAGGAAATATCTTCCGTTCTAAACTGGAAAGAAGCTTTCTGAGAAACTGCTCTGTGTTCTCTGAATTCATCTCACGGAGTTACATCTTTCCCTTCAAGAAGCCTTTCGCTAAGGCTGTTCTTGTGGAATTGGCAAAGGGATATTTGGAAGCCCATAGAGGGCTATGGTGAAAAAGGAAATATCTTCTGTTCAAAACTGGAAAGAAGCTTTCTGAGAAACTGCTCTGTGTTCTGTTAATTCATCTAACAGAGTTACATCTTTCCCTTCAAGAAGCCTTTCGCTAAGGCTGTTCTTGTGGAATTGGCAAAGGGATATTTGGAAGCCCAAAGGGTCCTATGGTGAAAAAGGAAATATCTTCCGTTCAAAATTGGAAAGAAGCTTTCTGAGAAACAGCTCTGTGTTCTGTGAATTCATCTCACAGAGTTACATCTTTCCCTTCAAGAAGCCTTTCGCTAAGGCTGTTCTTGTGGAATTGGCAAAGGGATATTTGGAAGCCCACAGAGGGCTATGGTGAAAAAGGAAATATCTTCCGTTCTAAACTGGAAAGAAGCTTTCTGAAAAACTGCTCTGTGTTCTGTGAATTCATCTCACAGAGTTACATCTTTCCCTTCAAGAAGCCTTTCGCTAAGGCTGTTCTTGTGGAATTGGCAAAGGGATATTTGGAAGCCCATAGAGGCCTATGGTGAAAAAGGAAATATCTTCCGTTCAAAACTGGAAAGAAGCTTTCTGAGAAACTGCTCTGTGTTCTCTGAATTCATCTCACAGAGTTACTTCTTTCCCTTCAAGAAGCCTTTCGCTAAGGCTGTTCTTGTGGAATTGGCAAAGGGATATTTGGAAGCCCATAGAGGCCTATGGTGAAAAAGGAAATATCTTCCGTTCAAAACTGGAAAGAAGCTTTCTGAGAAACTGCTCTGTGTTCTGTGAATTCATCTCACAGAGTTACATCTTCCCCTTCAAGAAGCCTTTCGCTAAGGTTGTTCTTGTGGAATTGGCAAAGGGATATTTGGAAGCCCATAGAGGCCTATGTTGAAAAAGGAAATATCTTCCGTTCAAAACTGGAAAGAAGCTTTCTGAGAAACTGCTCTGTGTTCTGTTAATTCATCTCACAGAGTTACATCTTTCCCTTCAAGAAGCCTTTCGCTAAGGCTGTTCTTGTGGAATTGGCAAAGGGATATTTGGAAGCCCATAGACGGCTATGGTGAAAAAGGAAATATCTTCCGTTCAAAACTGGAAAGAAGCTTTCTGAGAAACTGCTCTGTGTTCTGTGAATTCATCTCACAGAGTTACATCTTTCCCTTCAAGAAGCCTTTCGCTAAGGCTGTTCTTGTGGAATTGGCAAAGGGATATTTGGAAGCCCAAAGGGTCCTATGGTGAAAAAGGAAATATCTTCCGTTCAAAACTGGAAAGAAGCTTTCTGAGAAACAGCTCTGTGTTCTCTGAATTCATCTCACGGAGTTACATCTTTCCCTTCAAGAAGCCTTTGGCTAAGGCTGCTCTTGTGGAATTGGCAAAGGGATATTTGGAAGCCCATAGAGGGCTATGGTGAAAAAGGAAATATCTTCCGTTCAAAACTGGAAAGAAGCTTTCTGAGAAACTGCTCTGTGTTCTGTTAATTCATCTCACAGAGTTACATCTTTCCCTTCAAGAAGCCTTTCGCTAAGGCTGTTCTTGTGGAATTGGCAAAGGGATATTTGGAAGCCCAAAGGGTCCTATGGTGAAAAAGGAAATATCTTCCGTTCAAAACTGGAAAGAAGCTTTCTGAGAAACAGCTCTGTGTTCTGTGAATTCATCTCACAGAGTAACATCTTTCCCTTCAAGAAGCCTTTCGCTAAGGCTGTTCTTGTTGAATGGACAAAGGGATATTTGGAAGCCCCTAGAGGCCTATGGTGAAAAAGGAAATATCTTCCGTTCAAAACTGGAAAGAAGCTTTCTCAGAAACTGCTCTGTGTTCTGTGAATTCATCTCACAGAGTTACATCTTTCCCTTCAAGAAGCCTTTCGCTAAGGCTGTTCTTGTGGAATTGGCAAAGGGATATTTGGAAGCCCATAGAGGCCTATGGTGAAAAAGGAAATATCTTCCGTTCAAAACTGGAAAGAAGCTTTCTGAGAAACTGCTCTGTGTTCTGTGAATTCATCTCACAGAGTTACATCTTTCCCTTCAAGAAGCCTTTCGCTAAGGCTGTTCTTGTGGAATTGGCAAAGGGATATTTGGAAGCCCATAGACGGCTATGGTGAAAAAGGAAATATCTTCCGTTCAAAACTGGAAAGAAGCTTTCTGAGAAACTGCTCTGTGTTCTGTTAATTTATCTCACAGAGTTACATCTTTCCCTTCTAGAAGCCTTTCGCTAAGGCTGTTCTTGTGGAATTGGCAAAGGGATATTTGGAAGCCCATAGACGGCTATGGTGAAAAAGGAAATATCTTCTGTTCAAAACTGGAAAGAAGCTTTCTGAGAAACTGCTCTGTGTTCTGTGAATTCATCTCACAGAGTTACATCTTTCCCTTCAAGAAGCCTTTCGCTAAGGCTGTTCTTGTGGAATTGGCAAAGGGATATTTGGAAGCCCAATGGGTCCTATGGTGAAAAAGGAAATATCTTCCGTTCAAAACTGGAAAGAAGCTTTCTGAGAAACTGCTCTGTGTTCTGTTAATTCATCTCACAGAGTTACATCTTTCTCTTCAAGAAGCCTTTCGCTAAGGCTGTTCTTGTGGAATTGGCAAAGGGATATTTGGAAGCCCATAGAGGGCTATGGTGAAAAAGGAAATATCTTCCGTTCAAAACTGGAAAGAAGCTTTCTGAGAAACTGCTCTGTGTTCTGTGAATTCATCTCACAGAGTTACATCTTTCCCTTCAAAAAGCCTTTCGCTAAGGCTGTTCTTGTGGAATTGGCAAAGGGATATTTGGAAGCCCATAGAGGGCTATGGTGAAAAAGGAAATATCTTCGGTTCAAAACTGGAAAGAAGCTTTCTGAGAAACTGCTCTGTGTTCTGTGAATTCATCTCACAGAGTTACATCTTTCCCTTCAAGAAACCTTTCGCTAAGGCTGTTCTTGTGGAATTGGCAAAGGGATATTTGGAAGCCCATAGAGGCCTATGGTGAAAAAGGAAATATCTTCCTTTCAAAACTGGAAAGAAGCTTTCTGAGAAACTGCTCTGTGTTCTGTGAATTCATCTCACAGATTTACATCTTTCCCTTCAAGAAGCCTTTCGCTAAGGCTGTTCTTGTGGAATTGGCAAAGCGATATTTGGAAGCCCATATAGGGCTACGGTGAAAAAGGAAATATATTCCGTTCAAAACTGGAAAGAAGCTTTCTGTGAAACTGCTCTGTGTTCTGTGAATTCATCTCACAGAGTTACATCTTTCCCTTCAAGACGCCTTTCGCTAAGGCTGTTCTTGTGGAATTGGCAAAGGGATATTTGGAAGCCCATAGAGGCCTATGGTGAAAAAGGAAATATCTTCCTTTCAAAACTGGAAAGAAGCTTTCTGAGAAACTGCTCTGTGTTCTGTTAATTCATCTCACAGAGTTACATCTTTCCCTTCAAGAAGCCTTTCGCTAAGGCTGTTCTTGTGGAATTGGCAAAGCGATATTTGGAAGCCCATAGAGGGCTATGGTGAAAAAGGAAATATCTTCCGTTCAAAACTGGAAAGAAGCTTTCTGAGAAACTGCTCTGTGTTCTGTGAATTCATCTCACAGAGTTACATCTTTCCCTTCAAGAAGCCTTTCGCTAAGGCTGTTCTTGTGGAATTGGCAAAGGGATATTTGGAAGCCCATAGAGGGCTATGGTGAAAAAGGAAATATCTTCCGTTCAAAACTGTAAAGAAGCTTTCTCAGAAACTGCTCTGTGTTCTGTTAATTCATCTCACAGAGTTACATCTTTCCCTTCAAGAAGCCTTTGGCTAAGGCTGTTCTTGTGGAATTGGCAAAGGGATATTTGGAAGCCCATAGACGGCTATGGTGAAAAAGGAAATATCTTCCGTTCAAAATTGGAAAGAAGCTTTCTGAGAAACTGCTCTGTGTTCTGTGAATTCATCTCACAGAGTTACATCTTTCCCTTCAAGGAGCCTTTCGCTAAGGCTGTTCTTTTGGAATTGGCAAAGGGATATTTGGAAGCCCATAGAGGGCTATGGTGAAAAAGGAAATATCTTCCGTTCAAAACTGGAAAGAAGCTTTCTGAGAAACTGCTCTGTGTTCTGTTAATTCATCTCACAGAGTTACATCTTTCCCTTCAAGAAGCCTTTCGCTAAGGCTGTTCTTGTGGAATTGGCAAAGGGATATTTGGAAGCCCATAGACGGCTATGGTGAAAAAGGAAATATCTTCCGTTCAAAACTGGAAAGAAGCTTTCTGAGAAACTGCTCTGTGTTCTGTGAATTCATCTCACAGAGTTACATCTTTCCCTTCAAGAAGCCTTTCGCTAAGGCTGTTCTTGTGGAATTGGCAAAGGGATATTTGGAAGCCCTTAGAGGCCTATGGTGAAAAAGGAAATATCTTCCGTTCAAAACTGGAAAGAAGCTTTCTGAGAAACTGCTCTGTGTTCTCTGAATTAATCTCACAGAGTTACATCTTTCCCTTCAAGAAGCTTTTCGCTAAGGCTGTTCTTGTGGAATTGGCAAAGGGATATTTGGAAGCCCATAGACGGCTATGGTGAAAAACGAAATATCTTCCGTTCAAAACTGGAAAGAAGCTTTCTGAGAAACTGCTCTGTGTTCTGTGAATTCATCTCACAGAGTTACTTCTTTCCCTTCAAGAAGCCTTTCGCTAAGGCTGTTCTTGTGGAATTGGCAAAGGGATATTTGGAAGCCCATAGAGGCCTATGGTGAAAAAGGAAATATCTTCCGTTCAAAACTGGAAAGAAGCTTTCTGAGAAACTGCTCTGTGTTCTGTGAATTCATCTCACAGAGTTACATCTTTCCCTTCAAGAAGCCTTTCGCTAAGGCTGTTCTTGTGGAATTGGCAAAGGGATATTTGGAAGCCCATACAGGCCTATGGTGAAAAAGGAAATATCTTCCGTTCAAAACTGGAAAGAAGCTTTCTGAGAAACTGCTCTGTGTTCTGTTAATTCATCTCACAGAGTTACATCTTTCCCTTCAAGAAGCCTTTCGCTAAGGCTGTTCTTGTGGAATTGGCAAAGGATATTTGGAAGCCCATAGACGGCTATGGTGAAAAAGGAAATATCTTCCGTTCAAAACAGGAAAGAAGCTTTCTGAGAAACTGCTCTGTGTTCTGTGAATTCATCTCACAGAGTTACATCTTTCCCTTCAAGAAGCCTTTCGGTAAGGCTGTTCTTGTGGAATTGGGAAAGGGATATTTGGAAGCCCATAGAGGCCTATGGTGAAAAAGGAAATATCTTCCGTTCAAAACTGGAAAGAAGCTTTCTGAGAAACTGCTCTGTGTTCTCTGAATTCATCTCACGGAGTTACATCTTTCCCTTCAATAAGCCTTTCGCTAAGGCTGTTCTTGTGGAATTGGCAAAGGGATATTTGGAAGCCCATAGAGGCCTATGGTGAAAAAGGAAATATCTTCCGTTCAAAACTGGAAAGAAGCTTTCTGAGAAACTGCTCTGAGTTCTGTTAATTCATCTCACAGAGTTACATCTTTCCCTTCAAGAAGCCTTTCTCTAAGGCTGTTCTTGTGGAATTGGCAAAGGGATATTTGGAAGCCCATAGAGGGCTATGGTGAAAAAGGAAATATCTTCCGTTCAAAACTGGAAAGAAGCTTTCTGAGAAACTGCTCTGTGTTCTGTTAATTCATCTCACAGTGTTACATCTTTCCCTTCAAGAAGCCTTTCGCTAAGGCTGTTCTTGTGGAATTGGCAAAGCGATATTAGGAAGCCCATAGAGGGCTATGGTGAAAAAGGAAATATCTTCCGTTCAAAACTGGAAAGAAGCTTTCTGAGAAACTGCTCTGTGTTCTGTGAATTCATCTCACAGAGTTACATCTTTCCCTTCAAGAAGCCTTTCGCTAAGGCTGTTCTTGTGGAATTGGCAAAGGGATATTTGGAAGCCCATAGAGGGCTATGGTGAAAAAGGAAATATCTTCGGTTCAAAACTGGAAAGAAGCTTTCTGAGAATCTGCTCTGTGTTCTGTGAATTCATCTCACAGAGTTACATCTTTCCCTTCAAGAAGCCTTTCGCTAAGGCTGTTCTTGTGGAATTGGCAAAGAGATATTTGGAAGCCCATAGAGGCCTATGGTGAAAAAGGAAATATCTTCCTTTCAAAACTGGAAAGAAGCTTTCTGAGAAACTGCTCTGTGTTCTGTTAATTCATCTCACAGAGTTACATCTTTCCCTTCAAGAAGCCTTGCGCTAAGGCTTTTCTTGTGGAATTGGCAAAGCGATATTTGGAAGACCATAGAGGGCTACGGTGAAAAAGGAAATATCTTCCGTTCAAAACTGGAAAGAAGCTTTCTGAGAAACTGCTCTGTGTTCTGTGAATTCATCTCACAGAGTTACATCTTTCCCTTCAAGAAGCCTTTCGCTAAGGCTGTTCTTGTGGAATTGGCAAAGGGATATTTGGAAGCCCATAGAGGGCTATGGTGAAAAAGGAAATATCTTCCGTTCAAAACTGGAAAGAAGCTTTCTGAGAAACTGCTCTGTGTTCTGTGAATTCATCTCACAGAGTTACATCTTTCCCTTCAAGAAGCCTTTCGCTAAGGCTGTTCTTGTGGAATTGGCAAACGGATATTTGGAAGCCCATAGAGGGCTATGGTGAAAAAGGAAATATCTTCCGTTCAAAACTGGAAAGAAGCTTTCTGAGAAACTGCTCTGTGTTCTGTTAATTCATCTCACAGAGTTACATCTTTCCCTTCAAGAAGCCTTTCGCTAAGGCTGTTCTTGTGGAATTGGCAAAGGGATATTTGGAAGCCCATAGAGGCCTATGGTGAAAAAGGAAATATCTTCCGTTCAAAACTGGAAAGAAGCTTTCTGAGAAACTGCTCTCTGTTCTGTGAATTCATCTCACAGAGTTACATCTTTCCCTTCAAGAAGCCTTTCGCTAAGGCTGTTCTTGTGGAATTTGCAAAGCGATATTTGGAAACCCATAGAGGGCTATGGTGAAAAAGGAAATATCTTCCGTTCAAAACTGGAAAGAAGCTTTCTGAGAAACTGCTCTGTTTTCTGTGAATTCATCTCACAGAGTTACATCTTTCCCTTCAAGAAGCCTTTCGCTAAGGCTGTTCTTGTGGAATTGGCAAAGGGATATTTGGAAGCCCATAAAGGCCTATGGTGAAAAAGGAAATATCTTCCGTTCAAAACTGGAAAGAAGCTTTCTGAGAAACTGCTCTGTGTTCTCTGAATTCATCTCACAGAGTTACATCTTTCCCTTCAAGAAGCCTTTCGCTAAGGCTGTTCTTGTGGAATTGGCAAAGGGATATTTGGAAGCCCTTAGAGGGCTATGGTGAAAAAGGAAATATCTTCCGTTCAAAACTGCAAAGAAGCTTTCTGAGAAACTTCTGTGTGTCCTGTTAATTCATCTCACAGAGTTATATGTTTCCCTTCAAGAAGCCTTTCGCTAAGGCTGTTCTTGTGGAATTGGCAAAGGGATATTTGGAAGCCCATAGAGGCCTATGGTGAAAAAGGAAATATCTTCCGTTCAAAACTGGAAAGAAGCTTTCTGAGAAACTGCTCAGTGTTCTGTTAATTCATCTCACAGAGTTACATCTTTCCCTTCAAGAAGCCTTTCGCTAAGGCTGTTCTTGTGGAATTGGCAAAGGGATATTTGGAAGCCCATAGAGGGCTATGGTGAAAAAGGAAATATCTTCGGTTCAAAACTGGAAAGAAGCTTTCTGAGAAACTGCTCTGTGTTCTGTTAATTCATCTCACAGAGTTACATCTTTCCCTTCAAGAAGTCTTTCGCTAAGGCTGTTCTTGTGGAATTGGCAAAGCGATATTTGGAAGCCCATAGAGGGCTATGGTGAAAAAGGAAATATCTTCCGTTCAAAACTGGAAAGAAGCTTTCTGAGAAACTGCTCTGTGTTCTGTTAATTCATCTCACAAAGTTACATCTTTCCCTTCAAGAAGCCTTTCGCTAAGGCTGTTCTTGTGGAATTGGCAAAGGGATATTTGGAAGCCCATAGAGGGCTATGGTGAAAAAGGAAATATCTTCCGTTCAAAACTGGAAAGAAGATTTCTGAGAAACTGCTCTGTGTTCTGTTAATTCATCTCACAGAGTTACATCTTTCCCTTCAAGAAGCCTTTCGCTAAGGCTGTTCTTGTGGAATTGGCAAAGGGATATTTGGAAGCCCATAGAGGCCTATGGTGAAAAAGGAAATATCTTCCGTTCAAAACTGGAAAGAAGCTTTCTGAGAAACTGCTCTGTGTTCTGTGAATTCATCTCACAGAGTTACATCTTTCCCTTCAAGAAGCCTTTCGCTAAGTCTGTTCTTGTGGAATTGGCAAAGGGATATTTGGAAGCCCTTAGATGGCTATGGTGAAAAAGGAAATATCTTCCGTTCAAAACTGGAAAGAAGCTTTCTGAGAAACTTCTCTGTGTCCTGTTAATTCATCTCACAGAGTTATATCTTTCCATTCAAGAAGCCTTTCGCTAAGGCTGTTCTTGTGGAATTGGCAAAGGGATATTTGGAAGCCCATAGAGGCCTATGGTGAAAAAGGAAATATCTTCCGTTCAAAACTGGAAAGAAGCTTTCTGAGAAACTGCTCTGTGTTCTGTGAATTCATCTCACAGAGTTACATCTTTCCCTTCAAGAAGCCTTTCTCTAATGCTGTTCTTGTGGAATTGGCAAAGGGATATTTGGAAGCCCATAGAGGGCTATGGTGAAAAAGGAAATATCTTCCGTTCAAAACTGGAAAGAAGCTTTCTGAGAAACTGCTCTGTGTTCTCTGAATTCATCTCACAGAGTTACATCTTTCCCTTCAAGAAGCCTTTCGCTAAGGCTGTTCTTGTGGAATTGGCAAAGCGATATTTGGAAGCCCATAGAGGGCTATGGTGAAAAAGGAAATATCTTCCGTTCAAAACTGGAAAGAAGCTTTCTGAGAAACTGCTCTGTGTTCTGTTAATTCATCTCACAGAGTTACATCTTTCCCTTCAAGAAGCCTTTCGCTAAGGCTGTTCTTGTGGAATTGGCAAAGGGATATTTGGAAGCCCATAGAGGGCTATGGTGAAAAAGGAAATATCTTCCGTTCAAAACTGGAAAGAAGCTTTCTGAGAAACTGCTCTGTGTTCTGTGAATTCATCTCACAGAGTTACATCTTTCCCTTCAAGAAGCCTTTCGCTAAGGCTGTTCTTGTGGAATTGGCAAAGGGATATTTGGAAGCCCATAGAGGCCTATGGTGAAAAAGGAAATATCTTCCGTTCAAAACTGGAAAGAAGCTTTCTGAGAAACTGCTCTGTGTTCTGTGAATTCATCTCACAGAGTTACATCTTTCCCTTCAAGAAGCCTTTCGCTAAGGCTGTTCTTGTGGAATTGGCAAAGGGATATTTGGAAGCCCTTAGATGGCTATGGTGAAAAAGGAAATATCTTCCGTTCAAAACTGGAAAGAAGCTTTCTGAGAAACTGCTCTGTGTCCTGTTAATTCATCTCACAGAGTTATATCTTTCCATTCAAGAAGCCTTTCGCTAAGGCTGTTCTTGTGGAATTGGCAAAGGGATATTTGGAAGCCCATAGAGGCCTATGGTGAAAAAGGAAATATCTTCCGTTCAAAACTGGAAAGAAGCTTTCTCAGAAACTGCTCTGTGTTCTGTGAATTCATCTCACAGAGTAACATCTTTCCCTTCAAGAAGCCTTTCTCTAAGGCTGTTCTTGTGGAATTGGCAAAGGGATATTTGGAAGCCCATAGAGGGCTATGGTGAAAAAGGAAATATCTTCCGTTCAAAACTGGAAAGAAGCTTTCTGAGAAACTGCTCTGTGTTCTCTGAATTCATCACACAGAGTTACATCTTTCCCTTCAAGAAGCCTTTCGCTAAGGCTGTTCTTGTGGAATTGGCAAAGCGATATTTGGAAGCCCATAGAGGGCTATGGTGAAAAAGGAAATATCTTCCGTTCAAAACTGGAAAGAAGCTTTCTGAGAAACTGCTCTGTGTTCTGTGAATTCATCTCACAGAGTTACATCTTTCCCTTCAAGAAGCCTTTCGCTAAGGCTGTTCTTGTGGAATTGGCAAAGGGATATTTGGAAGCCCATAGAGGGCTATGGTGAAAAAGGAAATATCTTCCGTTCAAAACTGGAAAGAAGCTTTCTGAGAAACTGCTCTGTGTTCTGTGAATTCATCTCACAGAGTTACATCTTTCCCTTCAAGAAGCCTTTCGCTAAGGCTGTTTTTGTGGAATTGGCAAAGGGATATTTGGAAGCCCATAGAGGCCTATGGTGAAAAAGGAAATATCTTCCTTTCAAAACTGGAAAGAAGCTTTCTGAGAAACTGCTCTGTGTTCTGTTAATTCATCTCACAGAGTTACATCTTTCCCTTCAAGAAGCCTTTCGCTAAGGCTGTTCTTGTGGAATTGGCAAAGCGATATTTGGAAGCCCATAGAGGGCTACGGTGAAAAAGGAAATATCTTCCGTTCAAAACTGGAAAGAAGCTTTCTGAGAAACTGCTCTGTGTTCTGTGAATTCATCTCACAGAGTTACATCTTTCCCTTCAAGAAGCCTTTCGCTAAGTCTGTTCTTGTGGAATTGGCAAAGGGATATTTGGAAGCCCATAGAGGGCTATGGTGAAAAAGGAAATATCTTCCGTTCAAAACTGGAAAGAAGCTTTCTGAGAAACTGCTCTGTGTTCTGTCAATTCATCTCACAGAGTTACATCTTTCCCTTCAAGAAGCCTTTGGCTAAGGCTGTTCTTGTGGAATTGGCAAAGGGATATTTGGAAGCCCATAGACGGCTATGGTGAAAAAGGAAATATCTTCCGTTCAAAATTGGAAAGAAGCTTTCTGAGAAACTGCTCTGTGTTCTGTGAATTCATCTCACAGAGTTACTTCTTTCCCTTCAAGAAGCCTTTCGCTAAGGCTGTTCTTGTGGAATTGGCAAAGGGATATTTGGAAGCCCATAGAGGCCTATGGTGAAAAAGGAAATATCTTCCGTTCAAAACTGGAAAGAAGCTTTCTGAGAAACTGCTCTGTGTTCTGTGAATTCATCTCACAGAGTTACATCTTTCCCTTCAAGAAGCCTTTCGCTAAGGCTGTTCTTGTGGAATTGGCAATGGGATATTTGGAAGCCCATAGAGGGATATGGTGAAAAAGGAAATATCTTCGGTTCAAAACTGGAAAGAAGCTTTCTGAGAAACTGCTCTGTGTTCTGTGAATTCATCTCACAGAGTTACATCTTTCCCTTCAAGAAGCCTTTCGCTAAGGCTGTTCTTGTGGAATTGGCAAAGGGATATTTGGAAGCCCATAGAGGCCTATGGTGAAAAAGGAAATATCTTCCTTTCAAAACTGGAAAGAAGCTTTCTGAGAAACTGCTCTGTGTTCTGTTAATTCATCTCACAGAGTTACATCTTTCCCTTCAAGAAGCCTTTCGCTAAGGCTGTTCTTGTGGAATTGGCAAAGCGATATTTGGAAGCCCTTAGAGGGCTACGGTGAAAAAGGAAATATCTTCCGTTCAAAACTGGAAAGAAGCTTTCCGAGAAACTGCTCTGTGTTCTGTGAATTCATCTCACAGAGTTACATCTTTCCCTTCAAGAAGCCTTTCGCTAAGGCTGTTCTTGTGGAATTGGCAAAGGGATATTTGGAAGCCCATAGAGAGCTATGGTGAAAAAAGAAATATCTTCCGTTCAAAACTGGAAAGAAGCTTTCTGAGAAACTTCTCTGTGTCCTGTTAATTCATCTCACAGAGTTATATCTTTCCATTCAAGAAGCCTTTCGCTAAGGCTGTTCTTGTGGAATTGGCAAAGGGATATTTGGAAGCCCATAGAGGCCTATGGTGAAAAAGGAAATATCTTCCGTTCAAAACTGGAAAGAAGCTTTCTGAGAAACTGCTCTGTGTTCTGTTAATTCATCTCACAGAGTTACATCTTTCCCTTCAAGAAGCCTTTCGCTAAGGCTGTTCTTGTGGAATTGGCAAAGCGATATTTGGAAGCCCATAGAGGGCTATGGTGAAAAAGGAAATATCTTCCGTTCAAAACTGGAAAGAAGCTTTCTGAGAAACTGCTCTGTGTTCTGTGAATTCATCTCACAGAGTTACATCTTTCCCTTCAAGAAGCCTTTCGCTAAGGCTGTTCTTGTGGAATTGGCAAAGGGATATTTGGAAGCCCATAGAGGGCTATGGTGAAAAAGGAAATATCTTCGGTTCAAAACTGGAAAGAAGCTTTCTGAGAAACTGCTCTGTGTTCTGTGAATTCATCTCACAGAGTTACATCTTTCTTTTCAAGAAGCCTTTCGCTAAGGCTGTTCTTGTGGAATTGGCAAAGGGATATTTGGAAGCCCATAGAGGCCTATGGTGAAAAAGGAAATATCTTCCTTTCAAAACTGGAAAGAAGCTTTCTGAGAAACTGCTCTGTGTTCTGTTAATTCATCTCACAGAGTTACATCTTTCCCTTCAAGAAGCCTTTCGCTAAGGCTGTTCTTGTGGAATTGGCAAAGCGATATTTGGAAGCCCATAGAGGGCTACGGTGAAAAAGGAAATATCTTCCGTTCAAAACTGGAAAGAAGCTTTCTGAGAAACTGCTCTGTGTTCTGTGAATTCATCTCACAGAGTTACATCTTTCCCTTCAAGAAGCCTTTCGCTAAGGCTGTTCTTGTGGAATTGGCAAAGGGATATTTGGAAGCCCATAGAGGGCTATGGTGAAAAAGGAAATATCTTCCGTTCAAAACTGGAAAGAAGCTTTCTGAGAAACTGCTCTGTGTTCTGTTAATTCATCTCACAGAGTTACATCTTTCCCTTCAAGAAGCCTTTGGCTAAGGCTGTTCTTGTGGAATTGGCAAAGGGATATTTGGAAGCCCATAGACGGCTATGGTGAAAAAGGAAATATCTTCCGTTCAAAATTGGAAAGAAGCTATCTGAGAAACTGCTCTGTGTTCTGTGAATTCATCTCACAGAGTTACTTCTTTCCCTTCAAGAAGCCTTTCGCTAAGGCTGTTCTTGTGGAATTGGCAAAGGGATATTTGGAAGCCCATAGAGGCCTATGGTGAAAAAGGAAATATCTTCCGTTCAAAACTGGAAAGAAGCTTTCTGAGAAACTGCTCTGTGTTCTGTGAATTCATCTCACAGAGTTACATCTTTCCCTTCAAGAAGCCTTTCGCTAAGGCTGTTCTTGTGGAATTGGCAAAGGGATATTTGGAAGCCCATAGAGGGATATGGTGAAAAAGGAAATATCTTCGGTTCAAAACTGGAAAGAAGCTTTCTGAGAAACTGCTCTGTGTTCTGTGAATTCATCTCACAGAGTTACATCTTTCCCTTCAAGAAGCCTTTCGCTAAGGCTGTTCTTGTGGAAATGGCAAAGGGATATTTGGAAGCCCATAGAGGCCTATGGTGAAAAAGGAAATATCTTCCTTTCAAAACTGGAAAGAAGCTTTCTGAGAAACTGCTCTGTGTTCTGTTAATTCATCTCACAGAGTTACATCTTTCCCTTCAAGAAGCCTTTCGCTAAGGCTGTTCTTGTGGAATTGGCAAGGCGATATTTGGAAGCCCTTAGAGGGCTACGGTGAAAAAGGAAATATCTTCCGTTCAAAACTGGAAAGAAGCTTTCTGAGAAACTGCTCTGTGTTCTGTGAATTCATCTCACAGAGTTACATCTTTCCCTTCAAGAAGCCTTTCGCTAAGGCTGTTCTTGTGGAATTGGCAAAGGGATATTTGGAAGCCCATAGAGAGCTATGGTGAAAAAGGAAATATCTTCCGTTCAAAACTGGAAAGAAGCTTTCTGAGAAACTGCTCTGTGTTCTGTGAATTCATCTCACAGAGTTACATCTTTCCCTTCAAGAAGCCTTTCGCTAAGGCTGTTCTTGTGGAATTGGCAAAGGGATATTTGGAAGCCCATAGACGGCTATGGTGAAAAAGGAAATATCTTCCGTTCAAAACTGGAAAGAAGCTTTCTGAGAAACTGCTCTGTGTTCTCTGAATTCATCTCACGGAGTTACATCTTTCCCTTCAAGAAGCCTTTCGCTAAGGCTGTTCTTGTGGAATTGGCAAAGGGATATTTGGAAGCCCTTAGAGGGCTATGGTTAAAAAGGAAATATCTTCCGTTCAAAACTGGAAAGAAGCTTTCTGAGAAACTTCTCTGTGTCCTGTGAATTCATCTCACAGAGTTATATCTTTCCCTTCAAGAAGCCTTTCGCTAAGGCTGTTCTTGTGGAATTGACAAAGGGATATTTGGAAGCCCATAGAGGCCTATGGTGAAAAAGGAAATATCTTCCGTTCAAAACTGGAAAGAAGCTTTCTGAGAAACTGCTCTGTGTTCTGTTAATTCATCTCACAGAGTTACATCTTTCCCTTCAAGAAGCCTTTCTCTAAGGCTGTTCTTGTGGATTTGGCAAAGGGATATTTGGAAGCCCATAGAGGGCTATGGTGAAAAAGGAAATATCTTCCGTTCAAAACTGGAAAGAAGCTTTCTGAGAAACTGCTCTGTGTTCTGTGAATTCATCTCACAGAGTTACATCTTTCCCTTCAGGAAGCCTTTCGCTAAGGCTGTTCTTGTGGAATTGGCAAAGCGATATTTGGAAGCCCTTACAGGGCTATGGTGAAAAAGGAAATATCTTCCGTTCAAAACTGGAAAGAAGCTTTCTGAGAAACTGCTCTGTGTTCTGTGAATTCATCTCACAGAGTTACATCTTTCCCTTCAAGGAGCCTTTCGCTAAGGCTGTTCTTTTGGAATTGGCAAAGGGATATTTGGAAGCCCATAGAGGGCTATGGTGAAAAAGGAAATATCTTCCGTTCAAAACTGGAAAGAAGCTTTCTGAGAAACTGCTCTGTGTTCTGTGAATTCATCTCACAGAGTTACATCTTTCCCTTCAAGAAGCCTTTCGCTAAGGCTGTTCTTGTGGAATTGGCAAAGCGATATTTGGAAGCCCATAGAGGGCTACGGTGCAAAAGGAAATATCTTCCGTTCAAAACTGGAAAGAAGCTTTCTGAGAAACCGCTCTGTGTTCTGTGAATTCATCTCACAGAGTTACATCTTTCCCTTCAAGAAGCCTTTCGCTAAGGCTGTTCTTGTGGAATTGGCAAAGGGATATTTGGAAGCCCTTAGAGGGCTATGGTGAAAAAGGAAATATCTTCCGTTCAAAACTGGAAAGAAGCTTTCTGAGAAACTGCTCTGTGTTCTGTGAATTCATCTCACAGAGTTACATCTTTCCCTTCAAGAAGCCTTTCGCTAAGGCTGTTCTTGTGGAATTGGCAAAGGGATATTTGGAAGCCCATAGACGGCTATGGTGAAAAACGAAATATCTTCCGTTCAAAACTGGAAAGAAGCTTTCTGAGAAACTGCTCTGTGTTCTGTGAATTCATCTCACAGAGTTACATCTTTCCCTTCAAGAAGCCTTTCGCTAAGGCTGTTCTTGTGGAATTGGCAAAGGGATATTTGGAAGCCCACAGAGGCCTATGGTGAAAAAGGAAATATCTTCCGTTCAAAACTGGAAAGAAGCTTTCTGAGAAACTGCTCTGTGTTCTCTGAATTCATCTCACAGAGTTACATCTTTCCCTTCAAGAAGCCTTTCGCTAAGGCTGTTCTTGTGGAATTGGCAAAGGGATATTTGGAAGCCCATAGAGGCCTATGGTGAAAAAGGAAATATCTTCCTTTCAAAACTGGAAAGAAGCTTTCTGAGAAACTGCTCTGTGTTCTGTTAATTCATCTCACAGAGTTACATCTTTCCCTTCAAGAAGCCTTTCGCTAAGGCTGTTCTTGTGGAATTGGCAAAGCGATATTTGGAAGCCCTTAGAGGGCTACGGTGAAAAAGGAAATATCTTCCGTTCAAAACTGGAAAGAAGCTTTCCGAGAAACTGCTCTGTGTTCTGTGAATTCATCTCACAGAGTTACATCTTTCCCTTCAAGAAGCCTTTCGCTAAGGCTGTTCTTGTGGAATTGGCAAAGGGATATTTGGAAGCCCATAGAGAGCTATGGTGAAAAAAGAAATATCTTCCGTTCAAAACTGGAAAGAAGCTTTCTGAGAAACTTCTCTGTGTCCTGTTAATTCATCTCACAGAGTTATATCTTTCCATTCAAGAAGCCTTTCGCTAAGGCTGTTCTTGTGGAATTGGCAAAGGGATATTTGGAAGCCCATAGAGGCCTATGGTGAAAAAGGAAATATCTTCCGTTCAAAACTGGAAAGAAGCTTTCTGAGAAACTGCTCTGTGTTCTGTTAATTCATCTCACAGAGTTACATCTTTCCCTTCAAGAAGCCTTTCGCTAAGGCTGTTCTTGTGGAATTGGCAAAGCGATATTTGGAAGCCCATAGAGGGCTATGGTGAAAAAGGAAATATCTTCCGTTCAAAACTGGAAAGAAGCTTTCTGAGAAACTGCTCTGTGTTCTGTGAATTCATCTCACAGAGTTACATCTTTCCCTTCAAGAAGCCTTTCGCTAAGGCTGTTCTTGTGGAATTGGCAAAGGGATATTTGGAAGCCCATAGAGGGCTATGGTGAAAAAGGAAATATCTTCGGTTCAAAACTGGAAAGAAGCTTTCTGAGAAACTGCTCTGTGTTCTGTGAATTCATCTCACAGAGTTACATCTTTCTTTTCAAGAAGCCTTTCGCTAAGGCTGTTCTTGTGGAATTGGCAAAGGGATATTTGGAAGCCCATAGAGGCCTATGGTGAAAAAGGAAATATCTTCCTTTCAAAACTGGAAAGAAGCTTTCTGAGAAACTGCTCTGTGTTCTGTTAATTCATCTCACAGAGTTACATCTTTCCCTTCAAGAAGCCTCTCGCTAAGGCTGTTCTTGTGGAATTGGCAAAGCGATATTTGGAAGCCCATAGAGGGCTACGGTGAAAAAGGAAATATCTTCCGTTCAAAATTGGAAAGAAGCTTTCTGAGAAACTGCTCTGTGTTCTGTGAATTCATCTCACAGAGTTACTTCTTTCCCTTCAAGAAGCCTTTCGCTAAGGCTGTTCTTGTGGAATTGGCAAAGGGATATTTGGAAGCCCATAGAGGCCTATGGTGAAAAAGGAAATATCTTCCGTTCAAAACTGGAAAGAAGCTTTCTGAGAAACTGCTCTGTGTTCTGTGAATTCATCTCACAGAGTTACATCTTTCCCTTCAAGAAGCCTTTCGCTAAGGCTGTTCTTGTGGAATTGGCAAAGGGATATTTGGAAGCCCATAGAGGGATATGGTGAAAAAGGAAATATCTTCGGTTCAAAACTGGAAAGAAGCTTTCTGAGAAACTGCTCTGTGTTCTGTCAATTCATCTCACAGAGTTACATCTTTCCCTTCAAGAAGCCTTTCGCTAAGGCTGTTCTTGTGGAATTGGCAAAGGGATATTTGGAAGCCCATAGAGGCCTATGGTGAAAAAGGAAATATCTTCCTTTCAAAACTGGAAAGAAGCTTTCTGAGAAACTGCTCTGTGTTCTGTTAATTCATCTCACAGAGTTACATCTTTCCCTTCAAGAAGCCTTTCGCTAAGGCTGTTCTTGTGGAATTGGCAAGGCGATATTTGGAAGCCCTTAGAGGGCTACGGTGAAAAAGGAAATATCTTCCGTTCAAAACTGGAAAGAAGCTTTCTGAGAAACTGCTCTGTGTTCTGTGAATTCATCTCACAGAGTTACATCTTTCCCTTCAAGAAGCCTTTCGCTAAGGCTGTTCTTGTGGAATTGGCAAAGGGATATTTGGAAGCCCATAGAGAGCTATGGTGAAAAAGGAAATATGTTCCGTTCAAAACTGGAAAGAAGCTTTCTGAGAAACTGCTCTGTGTTCTGTGAATTCATCTCACAGAGTTACATCTTTCCCTTCAAGAAGCCTTTCGCTAAGGCTGTTCTTGTGGAATTGGCAAAGGGATATTTGGAAGCCCATAGACGGCTATGGTGAAAAAGGAAATATCTTCCGTTCAAAACTGGAAAGAAGCTTTCTGAGAAACTGCTCTGTGTTCTCTGAATTCATCTCACGGAGTTACATCTTTCCCTTCAAGAAGCCTTTCGCTAAGGCTGTTCTTGTGGAATTGGCAAAGGGATATTTGGAAGCCCTTAGAGGGCTATGGTTAAAAAGGAAATATCTTCCGTTCAAAACTGGAAAGAAGCTTTCTGAGAAACTTCTCTGTGTCCTGTGAATTCATCTCACAGAGTTATATCTTTCCCTTCAAGAAGCCTTTCGCTAAGGCTGTTCTTGTGGAATTGACAAAGGGATATTTGGAAGCCCATAGAGGCCTATGGTGAAAAAGGAAATATCTTCCGTTCAAAACTGGAAAGAAGCTTTCTGAGAAACTGCTCTGTGTTCTGTTAATTCATCTCACAGAGTTACATCTTTCCCTTCAAGAAGCCTTTCTCTAAGGCTGTTCTTGTGGATTTGGCAAAGGGATATTTGGAAGCCCATAGAGGGCTATGGTGAAAAAGGAAATATCTTCCGTTCAAAACTGGAAAGAAGCTTTCTGAGAAACTGCTCTGTGTTCTGTGAATTCATCTCACAGAGTTACATCTTTCCCTTCAGGAAGCCTTTCGCTAAGGCTGTTCTTGTGGAATTGGCAAAGCGATATTTGGAAGCCCTTACAGGGCTATGGTGAAAAAGGAAATATCTTCCGTTCAAAACTGGAAAGAAGCTTTCTGAGAAACTGCTCTGTGTTCTGTGAATTCATCTCACAGAGTTACATCTTTCCCTTCAAGGAGCCTTTCGCTAAGGCTGTTCTTTTGGAATTGGCAAAGGGATATTTGGAAGCCCATAGAGGGCTATGGTGAAAAAGGAAATATCTTCCGTTCAAAACTGGAAAGAAGCTTTCTGAGAAACTGCTCTGTGTTCTGTGAATTCATCTCACAGAGTTACATCTTTCCCTTCAAGAAGCCTTTCGCTAAGGCTGTTCTTGTGGAATTGGCAAAGCGATATTTGGAAGCCCATAGAGGGCTACGGTGCAAAAGGAAATATCTTCCGTTCAAAACTGGAAAGAAGCTTTCTGAGAAACCGCTCTGTGTTCTGTGAATTCATCTCACAGAGTTACATCTTTCCCTTCAAGAAGCCTTTCGCTAAGGCTGTTCTTGTGGAATTGGCAAAGGGATATTTGGAAGCCCTTAGAGGGCTATGGTGAAAAAGGAAATATCTTCCGTTCAAAACTGGAAAGAAGCTTTCTGAGAAACTGCTCTGTGTTCTGTGAATTCATCTCACAGAGTTACATCTTTCCCTTCAAGAAGCCTTTCGCTAAGGCTGTTCTTGTGGAATTGGCAAAGGGATATTTGGAAGCCCATAGACGGCTATGGTGAAAAACGAAATATCTTCCGTTCAAAACTGGAAAGAAGCTTTCTGAGAAACTGCTCTGTGTTCTGTGAATTCATCTCACAGAGTTACATCTTTCCCTTCAAGAAGCCTTTCGCTAAGGCTGTTCTTGTGGAATTGGCAAAGGGATATTTGGAAGCCCACAGAGGCCTATGGTGAAAAAGGAAATATCTTCCGTTCAAAACTGGAAAGAAGCTTTCTGAGAAACTGCTCTGTGTTCTCTGAATTCATCTCACAGAGTTACATCTTTCCCTTCAAGAAGCCTTTCGCTAAGGCTCTTCTTGTGGAATTGGCAAAGGGATATTTGGAAGCCCATAGAGGCCTATGGTGAAAAAGGAAATATCTTCCGTTCAAAACTGGAAAGAAGCTTTCTGAGAAACTGCTCTGTGTTCTGTGAATTCATCTCACAGATTTACATCTTTCCCTTCAAGAAGCCTTTCGCTAAGGCTGTTCTTGTGGAATTGGCAAACGGATATTTGGAAGCCCATAGAGGGCTACGGTGAAAAAGGAAATATCTTCCGTTCAAAACTGGAAAGAAGCTTTCTGAGAAACTGCTCTGTGTTCTGTTAATTCATCTCACAGAGTTACATCTTTCCCTTCAAGAAGCCTTTCGCTAAGGCTGTTCTTGTGGAATTGGCAAAGGGATATTTGGAAGCCCATAGAGGCCTATGGTGAAAAAGGAAATATCTTCTGTTCAAAACTGGAAAGAAGCTTTCTGAGAAACTGCTCTGTGTTCTGTGAATTCATCTCACAGAGTTACTTCTTTCCCTTCAAGAAGCCTTTCGCTAAGGCTGTTCTTGTGGAATTGGCAAAGGGATATTTGGAAGCCCATAGAGGCCTATGGTGAAAAAGGAAATATCTTCCGTTCAAAACTGGAAAGAAGCTTTCTCAGAAACTGCTCTGTGTTCTGTGAATTCATCTCACAGAGTTACATCTTTCCCTTCAAGAAGCCTTTCGCTAAGGCTGTTCTTGTGGAATTGGCAAAGGGATATTTGGAAGCCCATAGAGGCCTACGGTGAAAAAGGAAATATCTTCCGTTCAAAACTGGAAAGAAGCTTTCTGAGAAACTGCTCTGTGTTCTGTGAATTCATCTCACAGAGTTACATCTTTCCCTTCAAGAAGCCTTTCGCTAAGGCTGTTCTTGTGGATTTGGCAAAGGGATATTTGGAAGCTCATAGAGGCCTATGGTGAAAAAGGAAATATCTTCCGTTCAAAACTGGAAAGAAGCTTTCTGAGAAACTGCTCTGTGTTCTCTGAATTCATCTCTCGGAGTTACATCTTTCCCTTCAAGAAGCCTTTCGCTAAGGCTGTTCTTGTGGAATTGGCAAAGGGATATTTGGAAGCCCATAGACGGCTATGGTGAAAAACGAAATATCTTCCGTTCAAAACTGGAAAGAAGCTTTCTGAGAAACTTCTCTGTGTTCTGTGAATTCATCTCACAGAGTTACATCTTTCCCTTCAAGAAGCCTTTCGCTAAGGCTGTTCTTGTGGAATTGGCAAAGGGATATTTGGAAGCCCATAGAGGCCTATGGTGAAAAAGGAAATATCTTCCGTTCAAAACTGGAAAGAAGCTTTCTGAGAAACTGCTCTGTGTTCTCTGAATTCATCTCAAAGAGTTACATCTTTCCCTTCAAGAAGCCTTTCGCTAAGGCTGTTCTTGTGGAATTGGCAAAGGGATATTTGGAAGCCCATAGAGGGCTATGGTGAAAAAGGAAATATCTTCCGTTCAAAACTGGAAAGAAGCTTTCTGAGAAACTGCTCTGTGTTCTGTGAATTCATCTCACAGAGTTACATCTTTCCCTTCAAGAAGCCTTTCGCTAAGGCTGTTCTTGTGGAATTGGCAAACGGATATTTGGAAGCCCATAGAGGGCTATGGTGAAAAAGGAAATATCTTCCGTTCAAAACTGGAAAGAAGCTTTCTGAGAAACTGCTCTGTGTTCTGTTAATTCATCTCACAGAGTTACATCTTTCCCTTCAAGAAGCCTTTCGCTAAGGCTGTTCTTGTGGAATTGGCAAAGGGATATTTGGAAGCCCATAGAGGCCTATGGTGAAAAAGGAAATATCTTCCGTTCAAAACTGGAAAGAAGCTTTCTGAGAAACTGCTCTGTGTTCTGTGAATTCATCTCACAGAGTTACATCTTTCCCTTCAAGAAGCCTTTCGCTAAGGCTGTTCTTGTGGAATTTGCAAAGCGATATTTGGAAACCCATAGAGGGCTATGGTGAAAAAGGAAATATCTTCCGTTCAAAACTGGAAAGAAGCTTTCTGAGAAACTGCTCTGTTTTCTGTGAATTCATCTCACAGAGTTACATCTTTCCCTTCAAGAAGCCTTTCGCTAAGGCTGTTCTTGTGGAATTGGCAAAGCGATATTTGGAAGCCCATAGAGGCCTATGGTGAAAAAGGAAATATCTTCCGTTCAAAACTGGAAAGAAGCTTTCTGAGAAACTGCTCAGTGTTCTGTTAATTCATCTCACAGAGTTACATCTTTCCCTTCAAGAAGCCTTTGGCTAAGGCTGTTCTTGTGGAATTGGCAAAGGGATATTTGGAAGCCCATAGACGGCTATGGTGAAAAAGGAAATATCTTCCGTTCAAAATTGGAAAGAAGCTTTCTGAGAAACTGCTCTGTGTTCTGTGAATTCATCTCACAGAGTTACTTCTTTCCCTTCAAGAAGCCTTTCGCTAAGGCTGTTCTTGTGGAATTGGCAAAGGGATATTTGGAAGCCCATAGAGGCCTATGGTGAAAAAGGAAATATCTTCCGTTCAAAACTGGAAAGAAGCTTTCTGAGAAACTGCTCTGTGTTCTGTGAATTCATCTCACAGAGTTACATCTTTCCCTTCAAGAAGCCTTTCGCTAAGGCTGTTCTTGTGGAATTGGCAAAGGGATATTTGGAAGCCCATAGAGGGATATGGTGAAAAAGGAAATATCTTCGGTTCAAAACTGGAAAGAAGCTTTCTGAGAAACTGCTCTGTGTTCTGTGAATTCATCTCACAGAGTTACATCTTTCCCTTCAAGAAGCCTTTCGCTAAGGCTGTTCTTGTGGAATTGGCAAAGGGATATTTGGAAGCCCATAGAGGCCTATGGTGAAAAAGGAAATATCTTCCTTTCAAAACTGGAAAGAAGCTTTCTGAGAAACTGCTCTGTGTTCTGTTAATTCATCTCACAGAGTTACATCTTTCCCTTCAAGAAGCCTTTCGCTAAGGCTGTTCTTGTGGAATTGGCAAGGCGATATTTGGAAGCCCTTAGAGGGCTACGGTGAAAAAGGAAATATCTTCCGTTCAAAACTGGAAAGAAGCTTTCTGAGAAACTGCTCTGTGTTCTGTGAATTCATCTCACAGAGTTACATCTTTCCCTTCAAGAAGCCTTTCGCTAAGGCTGTTCTTGTGGAATTGGCAAAGGGATATTTGGAAGCCCATAGAGAGCTATGGTGAAAAAGGAAATATCTTCCGTTCAAAACTGGAAAGAAGCTTTCTGAGAAACTGCTCTGTGTTCTGTGAATTTATCTCACAGAGTTACATCTTTCCCTTCAAGAAGCCTTTCGCTAAGGCTGTTCTTGTGGAATTGGCAAAGGGATATTTGGAAGCCCATAGACGGCTATGGTGAAAAAGGAAATATCTTCCGTTCAAAACTGGAAAGAAGCTTTCTGAGAAACTGCTCTGTGTTCTCTGAATTCATCTCACGGAGTTACATCTTTCCCTTCAAGAAGCCTTTCGCTAAGGCTGTTCTTGTGGAATTGGCAAAGGGATATTTGGAAGCCCTTAGAGGGCTATGGTTAAAAAGGAAATATCTTCCGTTCAAAACTGGAAAGAAGCTTTCTGAGAAACTTCTCTGTGTCCTGTGAATTCATCTCACAGAGTTATATCTTTCCCTTCAAGAAGCCTTTCGCTAAGGCTGTTCTTGTGGAATTGACAAAGGGATATTTGGAAGCCCATAGAGGCCTATGGTGAAAAAGGAAATATCTTCCGTTCAAAACTGGAAAGAAGCTTTCTGAGAAACTGCTCTGTGTTCTGTTAATTCATCTCACAGAGTTACTTCTTTCCCTTCAAGAAGCCTTTCTCTAAGGCTGTTCTTGTGGATTTGGCAAAGGGATATTTGGAAGCCCATAGAGGGCTATGGTGAAAAAGGAAATATCTTCCGTTCAAAACTGGAAAGAAGCTTTCTGAGAAACTGCTCTGTGTTCTGTGAATTCATCTCACAGAGTTACATCTTTCCCTTCAGGAAGCCTTTCGCTAAGGCTGTTCTTGTGGAATTGGCAAAGCGATATTTGGAAGCCCTTACAGGGCTATGGTGAAAAAGGAAATATCTTCCGTTCAAAACTGGAAAGAAGCTTTCTGAGAAACTGCTCTGTGTTCTGTGAATTCATCTCACAGAGTTACATCTTTCCCTTCAAGGAGCCTTTCGCTAAGGCTGTTCTTTTGGAATTGGCAAAGGGATATTTGGAAGCCCATAGAGGGCTATGGTGAAAAAGGAAATATCTTCCGTTCAAAACTGGAAAGAAGCTTTCTGAGAAACTGCTCTGTGTTCTGTGAATTCATCTCACAGAGTTACATCTTTCCCTTCAAGAAGCCTTTCGCTAAGGCTGTTCTTGTGGAATTGGCAAAGCGATATTTGGAAGCCCATAGAGGGCTACGGTGAAAAAGGAAATATCTTCCGTTCAAAACTGGAAAGAAGCTTTCTGAGAAACCGCTCTGTGTTCTGTGAATTCATCTCACAGAGTTACATCTTTCCCTTCAAGAAGCCTTTCGCTAAGGCTGTTCTTGTGGAATTGGCAAAGGGATATTTGGAAGCCCTTAGAGGGCTATGGTGAAAAAGGAAATATCTTCCGTTCAAAACTGGAAAGAAGCTTTCTGAGAAACTGCTCTGTGTTCTGTGAATTCATCTCACAGAGTTACATCTTTCCCTTCAAGAAGCCTTTCGCTAAGGCTGTTCTTGTGGAATTGGCAAAGGGATATTTGGAAGCCCATAGACGGCTATGGTGAAAAACGAAATATCTTCCGTTCAAAACTGGAAAGAAGCTTTCTGAGAAACTGCTCTGTGTTCTGTGAATTCATCTCACAGAGTTACATCTTTCCCTTCAAGAAGCCTTTCGCTAAGGCTGTTCTTGTGGAATTGGCAAAGGTATATTTGGAAGCCCACAGAGGCCTATGGTGAAAAAGGAAATATCTTCCGTTCAAAACTGGAAAGAAGCTTTCTGAGAAACTTCTCTGTGTCCTGTTAATTCATCTCACAGAGTTACATCTTTCCCTTCAAGAAGCCTTTCGCTAAGGCTGTTCTTGTGGAATTGGCAAGGCGATATTTGGAAGCCCTTAGAGGGCTACGGTGAAAAAGGAAATATCTTCCGTTCAAAACTGGAAAGAAGCTTTCTGAGAAACTGCTCTGTGTTCTGTGAATTCATCTCACAGAGTTACATCTTTCCCTTCAAGAAGCCTTTCGCTAAGGCTGTTCTTGTGGAATTGGCAAAGGGATATTTGGAAGCCCATAGAGAGCTATGGTGAAAAAGGAAATATCTTCCGTTCAAAACTGGAAAGAAGCTTTCTGAGAAACTGCTCTGTGTTCTGTGAATTCATCTCACAGAGTTACATCTTTCCCTTCAAGAAGCCTTTCGCTAAGGCTGTTCTTGTGGAATTGGCAAAGGGATATTTGGAAGCCCATAGACGGCTATGGTGAAAAAGGAAATATCTTCCGTTCAAAACTGGAAAGAAGCTTTCTGAGAAACTGCTCTGTGTTCTCTGAATTCATCTCACGGAGTTACATCTTTCCCTTCAAGAAGCCTTTCGCTAAGGCTGTTCTTGTGGAATTGGCAAAGGGATATTTGGAAGCCCTTAGAGGGCTATGGTTAAAAAGGAAATATCTTCCGTTCAAAACTGGAAAGAAGCTTTCTGAGAAACTTCTCTGTGTCCTGTGAATTCATCTCACAGAGTTATATCTTTCCCTTCAAGAAGCCTTTCGCTAAGGCTGTTCTTGTGGAATTGACAAAGGGATATTTGGAAGCCCATAGAGGCCTATGGTGAAAAAGGAAATATCTTCCGTTCAAAACTGGAAAGAAGCTTTCTGAGAAACTGCTCTGTGTTCTGTGAATTCATCTCACAGAGTTACATCTTTCCCTTCAAGAAGCCTTTCGCTAAGGCTGTTCTTGTGGAATTTGCAAAGCGATATTTGGAAACCCATAGAGGGCTATGGTGAAAAAGGAAATATCTTCCGTTCAAAACTGGAAAGAAGCTTTCTGAGAAACTGCTCTGTTTTCTGTGAATTCATCTCACAGAGTTACATCTTTCCCTTCAAGAAGCCTTTCGCTAAGGCTGTTCTTGTGGAATTGGCAAAGCGATATTTGGAAGCCCATAGAGGCCTATGGTGAAAAAGGAAATATCTTCCGTTCAAAACTGGAAAGAAGCTTTCTGAGAAACTGCTCAGTGTTCTGTTAATTCATCTCACAGAGTTACATCTTTCCCTTCAAGAAGCCTTTGGCTAAGGCTGTTCTTGTGGAATTGGCAAAGGGATATTTGGAAGCCCATAGACGGCTATGGTGAAAAAGGAAATATCTTCCGTTCAAAATTGGAAAGAAGCTTTCTGAGAAACTGCTCTGTGTTCTGTGAATTCATCTCACAGAGTTACTTCTTTCCCTTCAAGAAGCCTTTCGCTAAGGCTGTTCTTGTGGAATTGGCAAAGGGATATTTGGAAGCCCATAGAGGCCTATGGTGAAAAAGGAAATATCTTCCGTTCAAAACTGGAAAGAAGCTTTCTGAGAAACTGCTCTGTGTTCTGTGAATTCATCTCACAGAGTTACATCTTTCCCTTCAAGAAGCCTTTCGCTAAGGCTGTTCTTGTGGAATTGGCAAAGGGATATTTGGAAGCCCATAGAGGGATATGGTGAAAAAGGAAATATCTTCGGTTCAAAACTGGAAAGAAGCTTTCTGAGAAACTGCTCTGTGTTCTGTGAATTCATCTCACAGAGTTACATCTTTCCCTTCAAGAAGCCTTTCGCTAAGGCTGTTCTTGTGGAATTGGCAAAGGGATATTTGGAAGCCCATAGAGGCCTATGGTGAAAAAGGAAATATCTTCCTTTCAAAACTGGAAAGAAGCTTTCTGAGAAACTGCTCTGTGTTCTGTTAATTCATCTCACAGAGTTACATCTTTCCCTTCAAGAAGCCTTTCGCTAAGGCTGTTCTTGTGGAATTGGCAAGGCGATATTTGGAAGCCCTTAGAGGGCTACGGTGAAAAAGGAAATATCTTCCGTTCAAAACTGGAAAGAAGCTTTCTGAGAAACTGCTCTGTGTTCTGTGAATTCATCTCACAGAGTTACATCTTTCCCTTCAAGAAGCCTTTCGCTAAGGCTGTTCTTGTGGAATTGGCAAAGGGATATTTGGAAGCCCATAGAGAGCTATGGTGAAAAAGGAAATATCTTCCGTTCAAAACTGGAAAGAAGCTTTCTGAGAAACTGCTCTGTGTTCTGTGAATTTATCTCACAGAGTTACATCTTTCCCTTCAAGAAGCCTTTCGCTAAGGCTGTTCTTGTGGAATTGGCAAAGGGATATTTGGAAGCCCATAGACGGCTATGGTGAAAAAGGAAATATCTTCCGTTCAAAACTGGAAAGAAGCTTTCTGAGAAACTGCTCTGTGTTCTCTGAATTCATCTCACGGAGTTACATCTTTCCCTTCAAGAAGCCTTTCGCTAAGGCTGTTCTTGTGGAATTGGCAAAGGGATATTTGGAAGCCCTTAGAGGGCTATGGTTAAAAAGGAAATATCTTCCGTTCAAAACTGGAAAGAAGCTTTCTGAGAAACTTCTCTGTGTCCTGTGAATTCATCTCACAGAGTTATATCTTTCCCTTCAAGAAGCCTTTCGCTAAGGCTGTTCTTGTGGAATTGACAAAGGGATATTTGGAAGCCCATAGAGGCCTATGGTGAAAAAGGAAATATCTTCCGTTCAAAACTGGAAAGAAGCTTTCTGAGAAACTGCTCTGTGTTCTGTTAATTCATCTCACAGAGTTACTTCTTTCCCTTCAAGAAGCCTTTCTCTAAGGCTGTTCTTGTGGATTTGGCAAAGGGATATTTGGAAGCCCATAGAGGGCTATGGTGAAAAAGGAAATATCTTCCGTTCAAAACTGGAAAGAAGCTTTCTGAGAAACTGCTCTGTGTTCTGTGAATTCATCTCACAGAGTTACATCTTTCCCTTCAGGAAGCCTTTCGCTAAGGCTGTTCTTGTGGAATTGGCAAAGCGATATTTGGAAGCCCTTACAGGGCTATGGTGAAAAAGGAAATATCTTCCGTTCAAAACTGGAAAGAAGCTTTCTGAGAAACTGCTCTGTGTTCTGTGAATTCATCTCACAGAGTTACATCTTTCCCTTCAAGGAGCCTTTCGCTAAGGCTGTTCTTTTGGAATTGGCAAAGGGATATTTGGAAGCCCATAGAGGGCTATGGTGAAAAAGGAAATATCTTCCGTTCAAAACTGGAAAGAAGCTTTCTGAGAAACTGCTCTGTGTTCTGTGAATTCATCTCACAGAGTTACATCTTTCCCTTCAAGAAGCCTTTCGCTAAGGCTGTTCTTGTGGAATTGGCAAAGCGATATTTGGAAGCCCATAGAGGGCTACGGTGAAAAAGGAAATATCTTCCGTTCAAAACTGGAAAGAAGCTTTCTGAGAAACCGCTCTGTGTTCTGTGAATTCATCTCACAGAGTTACATCTTTCCCTTCAAGAAGCCTTTCGCTAAGGCTGTTCTTGTGGAATTGGCAAAGGGATATTTGGAAGCCCTTAGAGGGCTATGGTGAAAAAGGAAATATCTTCCGTTCAAAACTGGAAAGAAGCTTTCTGAGAAACTGCTCTGTGTTCTGTGAATTCATCTCACAGAGTTACATCTTTCCCTTCAAGAAGCCTTTCGCTAAGGCTGTTCTTGTGGAATTGGCAAAGGGATATTTGGAAGCCCATAGACGGCTATGGTGAAAAACGAAATATCTTCCGTTCAAAACTGGAAAGAAGCTTTCTGAGAAACTGCTCTGTGTTCTGTGAATTCATCTCACAGAGTTACATCTTTCCCTTCAAGAAGCCTTTCGCTAAGGCTGTTCTTGTGGAATTGGCAAAGGTATATTTGGAAGCCCACAGAGGCCTATGGTGAAAAAGGAAATATCTTCCGTTCAAAACTGGAAAGAAGCTTTCTGAGAAACTTCTCTGTGTCCTGTTAATTCATCTCACAGAGTTACATCTTTCCCTTCAAGAAGCCTTTCGCTAAGGCTGTTCTTGTGGAATTGGCAAGGCGATATTTGGAAGCCCTTAGAGGGCTACGGTGAAAAAGGAAATATCTTCCGTTCAAAACTGGAAAGAAGCTTTCTGAGAAACTGCTCTGTGTTCTGTGAATTCATCTCACAGAGTTACATCTTTCCCTTCAAGAAGCCTTTCGCTAAGGCTGTTCTTGTGGAATTGGCAAAGGGATATTTGGAAGCCCATAGAGAGCTATGGTGAAAAAGGAAATATCTTCCGTTCAAAACTGGAAAGAAGCTTTCTGAGAAACTGCTCTGTGTTCTGTGAATTCATCTCACAGAGTTACATCTTTCCCTTCAAGAAGCCTTTCGCTAAGGCTGTTCTTGTGGAATTGGCAAAGGGATATTTGGAAGCCCATAGACGGCTATGGTGAAAAAGGAAATATCTTCCGTTCAAAACTGGAAAGAAGCTTTCTGAGAAACTGCTCTGTGTTCTCTGAATTCATCTCACGGAGTTACATCTTTCCCTTCAAGAAGCCTTTCGCTAAGGCTGTTCTTGTGGAATTGGCAAAGGGATATTTGGAAGCCCTTAGAGGGCTATGGTTAAAAAGGAAATATCTTCCGTTCAAAACTGGAAAGAAGCTTTCTGAGAAACTTCTCTGTGTCCTGTGAATTCATCTCACAGAGTTATATCTTTCCCTTCAAGAAGCCTTTCGCTAAGGCTGTTCTTGTGGAATTGACAAAGGGATATTTGGAAGCCCATAGAGGCCTATGGTGAAAAAGGAAATATCTTCCGTTCAAAACTGGAAAGAAGCTTTCTGAGAAACTGCTCTGTGTTCTGTTAATTCATCTCACAGAGTTACATCTTTCCCTTCAAGAAGCCTTTCTCTAAGGCTGTTCTTGTGGATTTGGCAAAGGGATATTTGGAAGCCCATAGAGGGCTATGGTGAAAAAGGAAATATCTTCCGTTCAAAACTGGAAAGAAGCTTTCTGAGAAACTGCTCTGTGTTCTGTGAATTCATCTCACAGAGTTACATCTTTCCCTTCAGGAAGCCTTTCGCTAAGGCTGTTCTTGTGGAATTGGCAAAGCGATATTTGGAAGCCCTTACAGGGCTATGGTGAAAAAGGAAATATCTTCCGTTCAAAACTGGAAAGAAGCTTTCTGAGAAACTGCTCTGTGTTCTGTGAATTCATCTCACAGAGTTACATCTTTCCCTTCAAGGAGCCTTTCGCTAAGGCTGTTCTTTTGGAATTGGCAAAGGGATATTTGGAAGCCCATAGAGGGCTATGGTGAAAAAGGAAATATCTTCCGTTCAAAACTGGAAAGAAGCTTTCTGAGAAACTGCTCTGTGTTCTGTGAATTCATCTCACAGAGTTACATCTTTCCCTTCAAGAAGCCTTTCGCTAAGGCTGTTCTTGTGGAATTGGCAAAGCGATATTTGGAAGCCCATAGAGGGCTACGGTGCAAAAGGAAATATCTTCCGTTCAAAATTGGAAAGAAGCTTTCTGAGAAACCGCTCTGTGTTCTGTGAATTCATCTCACAGAGTTACATCTTTCCCTTCAAGAAGCCTTTCGCTAAGGCTGTTCTTGTGGAATTGGCAAAGGGATATTTGGAAGCCCTTAGAGGGCTATGGTGAAAAAGGAAATATCTTCCGTTCAAAACTGGAAAGAAGCTTTCTGAGAAACTGCTCTGTGTTCTGTGAATTCATCTCACAGAGTTACATCTTTCCCTTCAAGAAGCCTTTCGCTAAGGCTGTTCTTGTGGAATTGGCAAAGGGATATTTGGAAGCCCATAGACGGCTATGGTGAAAAACGAAATATCTTCCGTTCAAAACTGGAAAGAAGCTTTCTGAGAAACTGCTCTGTGTTCTGTGAATTCATCTCACAGAGTTACATCTTTCCCTTCAAGAAGCCTTTCGCTAAGGCTGTTCTTGTGGAATTGGCAAAGGGATATTTGGAAGCCCACAGAGGCCTATGGTGAAAAAGGAAATATCTTCCGTTCAAAACTGGAAAGAAGCTTTCTGAGAAACTGCTCTGTGTTCTCTGAATTCATCTCACAGAGTTACATCTTTCCCTTCAAGAAGCCTTTCGCTAAGGCTCTTCTTGTGGAATTGGCAAAGGGATATTTGGAAGCCCATAGAGGCCTATGGTGAAAAAGGAAATATCTTCCGTTCAAAACTGGAAAGAAGCTTTCTGAGAAACTGCTCTGTGTTCTGTGAATTCATCTCACAGATTTACATCTTTCCCTTCAAGAAGCCTTTCGCTAAGGCTGTTCTTGTGGAATTGGCAAACGGATATTTGGAAGCCCATAGAGGGCTACGGTGAAAAAGGAAATATCTTCCGTTCAAAACTGGAAAGAAGCTTTCTGAGAAACTGCTCTGTGTTCTGTTAATTCATCTCACAGAGTTACATCTTTCCCTTCAAGAAGCCTTTCGCTAAGGCTGTTCTTGTGGAATTGGCAAAGGGATATTTGGAAGCCCATAGAGGCCTATGGTGAAAAAGGAAATATCTTCTGTTCAAAACTGGAAAGAAGCTTTCTGAGAAACTGCTCTGTGTTCTGTGAATTCATCTCACAGAGTTACTTCTTTCCCTTCAAGAAGCCTTTCGCTAAGGCTGTTCTTGTGGAATTGGCAAAGGGATATTTGGAAGCCCATAGAGGCCTATGGTGAAAAAGGAAATATCTTCCGTTCAAAACTGGAAAGAAGCTTTCTCAGAAACTGCTCTGTGTTCTGTGAATTCATCTCACAGAGTTACATCTTTCCCTTCAAGAAGCCTTTCGCTAAGGCTGTTCTTGTGGAATTGGCAAAGGGATATTTGGAAGCCCATAGAGGCCTACGGTGAAAAAGGAAATATCTTCCGTTCAAAACTGGAAAGAAGCTTTCTGAGAAACTGCTCTGTGTTCTGTGAATTCATCTCACAGAGTTACATCTTTCCCTTCAAGAAGCCTTTCGCTAAGGCTGTTCTTGTGGAATTGGCAAAGGGATATTTGGAAGCTCATAGAGGCCTATGGTGAAAAAGGAAATATCTTCCGTTCAAAACTGGAAAGAAGCTTTCTGAGAAACTGCTCTGTGTTCTCTGAATTCATCTCTCGGAGTTACATCTTTCCCTTCAAGAAGCCTTTCGCTAAGGCTGTTCTTGTGGAATTGGCAAAGGGATATTTGGAAGCCCATAGACGGCTATGGTGAAAAACGAAATATCTTCCGTTCAAAACTGGAAAGAAGCTTTCTGAGAAACTTCTCTGTGTTCTGTGAATTCATCTCACAGAGTTACATCTTTCCCTTCAAGAAGCCTTTCGCTAAGGCTGTTCTTGTGGAATTGGCAAAGGGATATTTGGAAGCCCATAGAGGCCTATGGTGAAAAAGGAAATATCTTCCGTTCAAAACTGGAAAGAAGCTTTCTGAGAAACTGCTCTGTGTTCTCTGAATTCATCTCAAAGAGTTACATCTTTCCCTTCAAGAAGCCTTTCGCTAAGGCTGTTCTTGTGGAATTGGCAAAGGGATATTTGGAAGCCCATAGAGGGCTATGGTGAAAAAGGAAATATCTTCCGTTCAAAACTGGAAAGAAGCTTTCTGAGAAACTGCTCTGTGTTCTGTGAATTCATCTCACAGAGTTACATCTTTCCCTTCAAGAAGCCTTTCGCTAAGGCTGTTCTTGTGGAATTGGCAAACGGATATTTGGAAGCCCATAGAGGGCTATGGTGAAAAAGGAAATATCTTCCGTTCAAAACTGGAAAGAAGCTTTCTGAGAAACTGCTCTGTGTTCTGTTAATTCATCTCACAGAGTTACATCTTTCCCTTCAAGAAGCCTTTCGCTAAGGCTGTTCTTGTGGAATTGGCAAAGGGATATTTGGAAGCCCATAGAGGCCTATGGTGAAAAAGGAAATATCTTCCGTTCAAAACTGGAAAGAAGCTTTCTGAGAAACTGCTCTGTGTTCTGTGAATTCATCTCACAGAGTTACATCTTTCCCTTCAAGAAGCCTTTCGCTAAGGCTGTTCTTGTGGAATTTGCAAAGCGATATTTGGAAACCCATAGAGGGCTATGGTGAAAAAGGAAATATCTTCCGTTCAAAACTGGAAAGAAGCTTTCTGAGAAACTGCTCTGTTTTCTGTGAATTCATCTCACAGAGTTACATCTTTCCCTTCAAGAAGCCTTTCGCTAAGGCTGTTCTTGTGGAATTGGCAAAGCGATATTTGGAAGCCCATAGAGGCCTATGGTGAAAAAGGAAATATCTTCCGTTCAAAACTGGAAAGAAGCTTTCTGAGAAACTGCTCAGTGTTCTGTTAATTCATCTCACAGAGTTACATCTTTCCCTTCAAGAAGCCTTTGGCTAAGGCTGTTCTTGTGGAATTGGCAAAGGGATATTTGGAAGCCCATAGACGGCTATGGTGAAAAAGGAAATATCTTCCGTTCAAAATTGGAAAGAAGCTTTCTGAGAAACTGCTCTGTGTTCTGTGAATTCATCTCACAGAGTTACTTCTTTCCCTTCAAGAAGCCTTTCGCTAAGGCTGTTCTTGTGGAATTGGCAAAGGGATATTTGGAAGCCCATAGAGGCCTATGGTGAAAAAGGAAATATCTTCCGTTCAAAACTGGAAAGAAGCTTTCTGAGAAACTGCTCTGTGTTCTGTGAATTCATCTCACAGAGTTACATCTTTCCCTTCAAGAAGCCTTTCGCTAAGGCTGTTCTTGTGGAATTGGCAAAGGGATATTTGGAAGCCCATAGAGGGATATGGTGAAAAAGGAAATATCTTCGGTTCAAAACTGGAAAGAAGCTTTCTGAGAAACTGCTCTGTGTTCTGTGAATTCATCTCACAGAGTTACATCTTTCCCTTCAAGAAGCCTTTCGCAAAGGCTGTTCTTGTGGAATTGGCAAAGGGATATTTGGAAGCCCATAGAGGCCTATGGTGAAAAAGGAAATATCTTCCTTTCAAAACTGGAAAGAAGCTTTCTGAGAAACTGCTCTGTGTTCTGTTAATTCATCTCACAGAGTTACATCTTTCCCTTCAAGAAGCCTTTCGCTAAGGCTGTTCTTGTGGAATTGGCAAGGCGATATTTGGAAGCCCTTAGAGGGCTACGGTGAAAAAGGAAATATCTTCCGTTCAAAACTGGAAAGAAGCTTTCTGAGAAACTGCTCTGTGTTCTGTGAATTCATCTCACAGAGTTACATCTTTCCCTTCAAGAAGCCTTTCGCTAAGGCTGTTCTTGTGGAATTGGCAAAGGGATATTTGGAAGCCCATAGAGAGCTATGGTGAAAAAGGAAATATCTTCCGTTCAAAACTGGAAAGAAGCTTTCTGAGAAACTGCTCTGTGTTCTGTGAATTCATCTCACAGAGTTACATCTTTCCCTTCAAGAAGCCTTTCGCTAAGGCTGTTCTTGTGGAATTGGCAAAGGGATATTTGGAAGCCCATAGACGGCTATGGTGAAAAAGGAAATATCTTCCGTTCAAAACTGGAAAGAAGCTTTCTGAGAAACTGCTCTGTGTTCTCTGAATTCATCTCACGGAGTTACATCTTTCCCTTCAAGAAGCCTTTCGCTAAGGCTGTTCTTGTGGAATTGGCAAAGGGATATTTGGAAGCCCTTAGAGGGCTATGGTTAAAAAGGAAATATCTTCCGTTCAAAACTGGAAAGAAGCTTTCTGAGAAACTGCTCTGTGTTCTGTGAATTCATCTCACAGAGTTACATCTTTCCCTTCAAGAAGCCTTTCGCTAAGGCTGTTCTTGTGGAATTGGCAAAGGGATATTTGGAAGCCCATAGACGGCTATGGTGAAAAACGAAATATCTTCCGTTCAAAACTGGAAAGAAGCTTTCTGAGAAACTGCTCTGTGTTCTGTGAATTCATCTCACAGAGTTACATCTTTCCCTTCAAGAAGCCTTTCGCTAAGGCTGTTCTTGTGGAATTGGCAAAGGTATATTTGGAAGCCCACAGAGGCCTATGGTGAAAAAGGAAATATCTTCCGTTCAAAACTGGAAAGAAGCTTTCTGAGAAACTGCTCTGTGTTCTCTGAATTCATCTCACAGAGTTACATCTTTCCCTTCAAGAAGCCTTTCGCTAAGGCTCTTCTTGTGGAATTGGCAAAGGGATATTTGGAAGCCCATAGAGGCCTATGGTGAAAAAGGAAATATCTTCCGTTCAAAACTGGAAAGAAGCTTTCTGAGAAACTGCTCTGTGTTCTGTGAATTCATCTCACAGATTTACATCTTTCCCTTCAAGAAGCCTTTCGCTAAGGCTGTTCTTGTGGAATTGGCAAACGGATATTTGGAAGCCCATAGAGGGCTACGGTGAAAAAGGAAATATCTTCCGTTCAAAACTGGAAAGAAGCTTTCTGAGAAACTGCTCTGTGTTCTGTTAATTCATCTCACAGAGTTACATCTTTCCCTTCAAGAAGCCTTTCGCTAAGGCTGTTCTTGTGGAATTGGCAAAGGGATATTTGGAAGCCCATAGAGGCCTATGGTGAAAAAGGAAATATCTTCTGTTCAAAACTGGAAAGAAGCTTTCTGAGAAACTGCTCTGTGTTCTGTGAATTCATCTCACAGAGTTACTTCTTTCCCTTCAAGAAGCCTTTCGCTAAGGCTGTTCTTGTGGAATTGGCAAAGGGATATTTGGAAGCCCATAGAGGCCTATGGTGAAAAAGGAAATATCTTCCGTTCAAAACTGGAAAGAAGCTTTCTCAGAAACTGCTCTGTGTTCTGTGAATTCATCTCACAGAGTTACATCTTTCCCTTCAAGAAGCCTTTCGCTAAGGCTGTTCTTGTGGAATTGGCAAAGGGATATTTGGAAGCCCATAGAGGCCTACGGTGAAAAAGGAAATATCTTCCGTTCAAAACTGGAAAGAAGCTTTCTGAGAAACTGCTCTGTGTTCTGTGAATTCATCTCACAGAGTTACATCTTTCCCTTCAAGAAGCCTTTCGCTAAGGCTGTTCTTGTGGAATTGGCAAAGGGATATTTGGAAGCTCATAGAGGCCTATGGTGAAAAAGGAAATATCTTCCGTTCAAAACTGGAAAGAAGCTTTCTGAGAAACTGCTCTGTGTTCTCTGAATTCATCTCTCGGAGTTACATCTTTCCCTTCAAGAAGCTTTTCGCTAAGGCTGTTCTTGTGGAATTGGCAAAGGGATATTTGGAAGCCCATAGACGGCTATGGTGAAAAACGAAATATCTTCCGTTCAAAACTGGAAAGAAGCTTTCTGAGAAACTGCTCTGTGTTCTGTGAATTCATCTCACAGAGTTACATCTTTCCCTTCAAGAAGCCTTTCGCTAAGGCTGTTCTTGTGGAATTGGCAAAGGGATATTTGGAAGCCCATAGAGGCCTATGGTGAAAAAGGAAATATCTTCCGTTCAAAACTGGAAAGAAGCTTTCTGAGAAACTGCTCTGTGTTCTCTGAATTCATCTCAAAGAGTTACATCTTTCCCTTCAAGAAGCCTTTCGCTAAGGCTGTTCTTGTGGAATTGGCAAAGGGATATTTGGAAGCCCATAGAGGGCTATGGTGAAAAAGGAAATATCTTCCGTTCAAAACTGGAAAGAAGCTTTCTGAGAAACTGCTCTGTGTTCTGTGAATTCATCTCACAGAGTTACATCTTTCCCTTCAAGAAGCCTTTCGCTAAGGCTGTTCTTGTGGAATTGGCAAACGGATATTTGGAAGCCCATAGAGGGCTATGGTGAAAAAGGAAATATCTTCCGTTCAAAACTGGAAAGAATCTTTCTGAGAAACTGCTCTGTGTTCTGTTAATTCATCTCACAGAGTTACATCTTTCCCTTCAAGAAGCCTTTCGCTAAGGCTGTTCTTGTGGAATTGGCAAAGGGATATTTGGAAGCCCATAGAGGCCTATGGTGAAAAAGGAAATATCTTCCGTTCAAAACTGGAAAGAAGCTTTCTGAGAAACTGCTCTGTGTTCTGTGAATTCATCTCACAGAGTTACATCTTTCCCTTCAAGAAGCCTTTCGCTAAGGCTGTTCTTGTGGAATTTGCAAAGCGATATTTGGAAACCCATAGAGGGCTATGGTGAAAAAGGAAATATCTTCCGTTCAAAACTGGAAAGAAGCTTTCTGAGAAACTGCTCTGTTTTCTGTGAATTCATCTCACAGAGTTACATCTTTCCCTTCAAGAAGCCTTTCGCTAAGGCTGTTCTTGTGGAATTGGCAAAGCGATATTTGGAAGCCCATAGAGGCCTATGGTGAAAAAGGAAATATCTTCCGTTCAAAACTGGAAAGAAGCTTTCTGAGAAACTGCTCAGTGTTCTGTTAATTCATCTCACAGAGTTACATCTTTCCCTTCAAGAAGCCTTTCGCTAAGGCTGTTCTTGTGGAATTGGCAAAGGGATATTTGGAAGCCCATAGTGGGCTATGGTGAAAAAGGAAATATCTTCGGTTCAAAACTGGAAAGAAGCTTTCTGAGAAACTGCTCTGTGTTCTGTTAATTCATCTCACAGAGTTACATCTTTCCCTTCAAGAAGCCTTTCGCTAAGGCTGTTCTTGTGGAATTGGCAAAGCGATATTTGGAAGCCCATAGAGGGCTATGGTGAAAAAGGAAATATCTTCCGTTCAAAACTGGAAAGAAGCTTTCTGAGAAACTGCTCTGTGTTCTGTTAATTCATCTCACAGAGTTACATCTTTCCCTTCAAGAAGCCTTTCGCTAAGGCTGTTCTTGTGGAATTGGCAAAGGGATATTTGGAAGCCCATAGAGGCCTATGGTGAAAAAGGAAATATCTTCCGTTCAAAATTGGAAAGAAGCTTTCTGAGAAACTGCTCTGTGTTCTGTGAATTCATCTCACAGAGTTACATCATTCCCTTCAAGAAGCCTTTCGCTAAGGCTGTTCTTGTGGAATTGGCAAAGGGATATTTGGAAGCCCTTAGATGGCTATGGTGAAAAAGGAAATATCTTCCGTTCAAAACTGGAAAGAAGCTTTCTGAGAAACTTCTCTGTGTCCTGTTAATTCATCTCACAGAGTTATATCTTTCCATTCAAGAAGCCTTTCGCTAAGGCTGTTCTTGTGGAATTGGCAAAGGGATATTTGGAAGCCCATAGAGGCCTATGGTGAAAAAGGAAATATCTCCCGTTCAAAACTGGAAAGAAGCTTTCTGAGAAACTGCTCTGTGTTCTGTTAATTCATCTCACAGAGTTACATCTTTCCCTTCAAGAAGCCTTTCTCTAAGGCTGTTCTTGTGGAATTGGCAAAGGGATATTTGGAAGCCCATAGAGGGCTATGGTGAAAAAGGAAATATCTTCCGTTCAAAACTGGAAAGAAGCTTTCTGAGAAACTGCTCTGTGTTCTCTGAATTCATCTCACAGAGTTACATCTTTCCCTTCAAGAAGCCTTTCGCTAAGGCTGTTCTTGTGGAATTGGCAAAGCGATATTTGGAAGCCCATAGAGGGCTATGGTGAAAAAGGAAATATCTTCCGTTCAAAACTGGAAAGAAGCTTTCTGAGAAACTGCTCTGTGTTCTGTGAATTCATCTCACAGAGTTACATCTTTCCCTTCAAGAAGCCTTTCGCTAAGGCTGTTCTTGTGGAATTGGCAAAGGGATATTTGGAAGCCCATAGAGGGCTATGGTGAAAAAGGAAATATCTTCGGTTCAAAACTGGAAAGAAGCTTTCTGAGAAACTGCTCTGTGTTCTGTGAATTCATCTCACAGAGTTACATCTTTCTTTTCAAGAAGCCTTTCGCTAAGGCTGTTCTTGTGGAATTGGCAAAGGGATATTTGGAAGCCCATAGAGGCCTATGGTGAAAAAGGAAATATCTTCCTTTCAAAACTGGAAAGAAGCTTTCTGAGAAACTGCTCTGTGTTCTGTTAATTCATCTCACAGAGTTTCATCTTTCCCTTCAAGAAGCCTTTCGCTAAGGCTGTTCTTGTGGAATTGGCAAAGCGATATTTGGAAGCCCATAGAGGGCTACGGTGAAAAAGGAAATATCTTCCGTTCAAAACTGGAAAGAAGCTTTCTGAGAAACTGCTCTGTGTTCTGTGAATTCATCTCACAGAGTTACATCTTTCCCTTCAAGAAGCCTTTCGCTAAGGCTGTTCTTGTGGAATTGGCAAAGGGATATTTGGAAGCCCATAGAGGGCTATGGTGAAAAAGGAAATATCTTCCGTTCAAAACTGGAAAGAAGCTTTCTGAGAAACTGCTCTGTGTTCTGTTAATTCATCTCACAGAGTTACATCTTTCCCTTCAAGAAGCCTTTGGCTAAGGCTGTTCTTGTGGAATTGGCAAAGGGATATTTGGAAGCCCATAGACGGCTATGGTGAAAAAGGAAATATCTTCCGTTCAAAATTGGAAAGAAGCTTTCTGAGAAACTGCTCTGTGTTCTGTGAATTCATCTCACAGAGTTACTTCTTTCCCTTCAAGAAGCCTTTCGCTAAGGCTGTTCTTGTGGAATTGGCAAAGGGATATTTGGAAGCCCATAGAGGCCTATGGTGAAAAAGGAAATATCTTCCGTTCAAAAGTGGAAAGAAGCTTTCTGAGAAACTGCTCTGTGTTCTGTGAATTCATCTCACAGAGTTACATCTTTCCCTTCAAGAAGCCTTTCGCTAAGGCTGTTCTTGTGGAATTGGCAAAGGGATATTTGGAAGCCCATAGAGGGATATGGTGAAAAAGGAAATATCTTCGGTTCAAAACTGGAAAGAAGCTTTCTGAGAAACTGCTCTGTGTTCTGTGAATTCATCTCACAGAGTTACATCTTTCCCTTCAAGAAGCCTTTCGCTAAGGCTGTTCTTGTGGAATTGGCAAAGGGATATTTGGAAGCCCATAGAGGCCTATGGTGAAAAAGGAAATATCTTCCTTTCAAAACTGGAAAGAAGCTTTCTGAGAAACTGCTCTGTGTTCTGTTAATTCATCTCACAGAGTTACATCTTTCCCTTCAAGAAGCCTTTCGCTAAGGCTGTTCTTGTGGAATTGGCAAAGGGATATTTGGAAGCCCATAGAGAGCTATGGTGAAAAAGGAAATATCTTCCGTTCAAAACTGGAAAGAAGCTTTCTGAGAAACTGCTCTGTGTTCTGTGAATTCATCTCACAGAGTTACATCTTTCCCTTCAAGAAGCCTTTCGCTAAGGCTGTTCTTGTGGAATTGGCAAAGGGATATTTGGAAGCCCATAGACGGCTATGGTGAAAAAGGAAATATCTTCCGTTCAAAACTGGAAAGAAGCTTTCTGAGAAACTGCTCTGTGTTCTCTGAATTCATCTCACGGAGTTACATCTTTCCCTTCAAGAAGCCTTTCGCTAAGGCTGTTCTTGTGGAATTGGCAAAGGGATATTTGGAAGCCCTTAGAGGGCTATGGTTAAAAAGGAAATATCTTCCGTTCAAAACTGGAAAGAAGCTTTCTGAGAAACTTCTCTGTGTCCCGTGAATTCATCTCACAGAGTTATATCTTTCCCTTCAAGAAGCCTTTCGCTAAGGCTGTTCTTGTGGAATTGACAAAGGGATATTTGGAAGCCCATAGAGGCCTATGGTGAAAAAGGAAATATCTTCCGTTCAAAACTGGAAAGAAGCTTTCTGAGAAACTGCTCTGTGTTCTGTTAATTCATCTCACAGAGTTACATCTTTCCCTTCAAGAAGCCTTTCTCTAAGGCTGTTCTTGTGGATTTGGCAATGGGATATTTGGAAGCCCATAGAGGGCTATGGTGAAAAAGGAAATATCTTCCGTTCAAAACTGGAAAGAAGCTTTCTGAGAAACTGCTCTGTGTTCTGTGAATTCATCTCACAGAGTTACATCTTTCCCTTCAGGAAGCCTTTCGCTAAGGCTGTTCTTGTGGAATTGGCAAAGCGATATTTGGAAGCCCTTACAGGGCTATGGTGAAAAAGGAAATATCTTCCGTTCAAAACTGGAAAGAAGCTTTCTGAGAAACTGCTCTGTGTTCTGTGAATTCATCTCACAGAGTTACATCTTTCCCTTCAAGGAGCCTTTCGCTAAGGCTGTTCTTTTGGAATTGGCAAAGGGATATTTGGAAGCCCATAGAGGGCTATGGTGAAAAAGGAAATATCTTCCGTTCAAAACTGGAAAGAAGCTTTCTGAGAAACTGCTCTGTGTTCTGTGAATTCATCTCACAGAGTTACATCTTTCCCTTCAAGAAGCCTTTCGCTAAGGCTGTTCTTGTGGAATTGGCAAAGCAATATTTGGAAGCCCATAGAGGGCTACGGTGAAAAAGGAAATATCTTCCGTTCAAAACTGGAAAGAAGCTTTCTGAGAAACCGCTCTGTGTTCTGTGAATTCATCTCACAGAGTTACATCTTTCCCTTCAAGAAGCCTTTCGCTAAGGCTGTTCTTGTGGAATTGGCAAAGGGATATTTGGAAGCCCTTAGAGGGCTATGGTGAAAAAGGAAATATCTTCCGTTCAAAACTGGAAAGAAGCTTTCTGAGAAACTGCTCTGTGTTCTGTGAATTCATCTCACAGAGTTACATCTTTCCCTTCAAGAAGCCTTTCGCTAAGGCTGTTCTTGTGGAATTGGCAAAGGGATATTTGGAAGCCCATAGACGGCTATGGTGAAAAACGAAATATCTTCCGTTCAAAACTGGAAAGAAGCTTTCTGAGAAACTGCTCTGTGTTCTGTGAATTCATCTCACAGAGTTACATCTTTCCCTTCAAGAAGCCTTTCGCTAAGGCTGTTCTTGTGGAATTGGCAAAGGGATATTTGGAAGCCCACAGAGGCCTATGGTGAAAAAGGAAATATCTTCCGTTCAAAACTGGAAAGAAGCTTTCTGAGAAACTGCTCTGTGTTCTCTGAATTCATCTCACAGAGTTACATCTTTCCCTTCAAGAAGCCTTTCGCTAAGGCTCTTCTTGTGGAATTGGCAAAGGGATATTTGGAAGCCCATAGAGGCCTATGGTGAAAAAGGAAATATCTTCCGTTCAAAACTGGAAAGAAGCTTTCTGAGAAACTGCTCTGTGTTCTGTGAATTCATCTCACAGATTTACATCTTTCCCTTCAAGAAGCCTTTCGCTAAGGCTGTTCTTGTGGAATTGGCAAACGGATATTTGGAAGCCCATAGAGGGCTACGGTGAAAAAGGAAATATCTTCCGTTCAAAACTGGAAAGAAGCTTTCTGAGAAACTGCTCTGTGTTCTGTTAATTCATCTCACAGAGTTACATCTTTCCCTTCAAGAAGCCTTTCGCTAAGGCTGTTCTTGTGGAATTGGCAAAGGGATATTTGGAAGCCCATAGAGGCCTATGGTGAAAAAGGAAATATCTTCTGTTCAAAACTGGAAAGAAGCTTTCTGAGAAACTGCTCTGTGTTCTGTGAATTCATCTCACAGAGTTACTTCTTTCCCTTCAAGAAGCCTTTCGCTAAGGCTGTTCTTGTGGAATTGGCAAAGGGATATTTGGAAGCCCATAGAGGCCTATGGTGAAAAAGGAAATATCTTCCGTTCAAAACTGGAAAGAAGCTTTCTCAGAAACTGCTCTGTGTTCTGTGAATTCATCTCACAGAGTTACATCTTTCCCTTCAAGAAGCCTTTCGCTAAGGCTGTTCTTGTGGAATTGGCAAAGGGATATTTGGAAGCCCATAGAGGCCTACGGTGAAAAAGGAAATATCTTCCGTTCAAAACTGGAAAGAAGCTTTCTGAGAAACTGCTCTGTGTTCTGTGAATTCATCTCACTGAGTTACATCTTTCCCTTCAAGAAGCCTTTCGCTAAGGCTGTTCTTGTGGAATTGGCAAAGGGATATTTGGAAGCTCATAGAGGCCTATGGTGAAAAAGGAAATATCTTCCGTTCAAAACTGGAAAGAAGCTTTCTGAGAAACTGCTCTGTGTTCTCTGAATTCATCTCTCGGAGTTACATCTTTCCCTTCAAGAAGCCTTTCGCTAAGGCTGTTCTTGTGGAATTGGCAAAGGGATATTTGGAAGCCCATAGACGGCTATGGTGAAAAAGGAAATATCTTCCGTTCAAAACTGGAAAGAAGCTTTCTGAGAAACTGCTCTGTGTTCTCTGAATTCATCTCAAAGAGTTACATCTTTCCCTTCAAGAAGCCTTTCGCTAAGGCTGTTCTTGTGGAATTGGCAAAGGGATATTTGGAAGCCCATAGAGGGCTATGGTGAAAAAGGAAATATCTTCCGTTCAAAACTGGAAAGAAGCTTTCTGAGAAACTGCTCTGTGTTCTGTGAATTCATCTCACAGAGTTACATCTTTCCCTTCAAGAAGCCTTTCGCTAAGGCTGTTCTTGTGGAATTGGCAAACGGATATTTGGAAGCCCATAGAGGGCTATGGTGAAAAAGGAAATATCTTCCGTTCAAAACTGGAAAGAAGCTTTCTGAGAAACTGCTCTGTGTTCTGTTAATTCATCTCACAGAGTTACATCTTTCCCTTCAAGAAGCCTTTCGCTAAGGCTGTTCTTGTGGAATTGGCAAAGGGATATTTGGAAGCCCATAGAGGCCTATGGTGAAAAAGGAAATATCTTCCGTTCAAAACTGGAAAGAAGCTTTCTGAGAAACTGCTCTGTGTTCTGTGAATTCATCTCACAGAGTTACATCTTTCCCTTCAAGAAGCCTTTCGCTAAGGCTGTTCTTGTGGAATTTGCAAAGCGATATTTGGAAACCCATAGAGGGCTATGGTGAAAAAGGAAATATCTTCCGTTCAAAACTGGAAAGAAGCTTTCTGAGAAACTGCTCTGTTTTCTGTGAATTCATCTCACAGAGTTACATCTTTCCCTTCAAGAAGCCTTTCGCTAAGGCTGTTCTTGTGGAATTGGCAAAGCGATATTTGGAAGCCCATAGAGGCCTATGGTGAAAAAGGAAATATCTTCCGTTCAAAACTGGAAAGAAGCTTTCTGAGAAACTGCTCAGTGTTCTGTTAATTCATCTCACAGAGTTACATCTTTCCCTTCAAGAAGCCTTTCGCTAAGGCTGTTCTTGTGGAATTGGCAAAGGGATATTTGGAAGCCCATAGAGGGCTATGGTGAAAAAGGAAATATCTTCGGTTCAAAACTGGAAAGAAGCTTTCTGAGAAACTGCTCTGTGTTCTGTTAATTCATCTCACAGAGTTACATCTTTCCCTTCAAGAAGCCTTTCGCTAAGGCTGTTCTTGTGGAATTGGCAAAGCGATATTTGGAAGCCCATAGAGGGCTATGGTGAAAAAGGAAATATCTTCCGTTCAAAACTGGAAAGAAGCTTTCTGAGAAACTGCTCTGTGTTCTGTTAATTCATCTCACAGAGTTACATCTTTCCCTTCAAGAAGCCTTTCGCTAAGGCTGTTCTTGTGGAATTGGCAAAGGGATATTTGGAAGCCCATAGAGGGCTATGGTGAAAAAGGAAATATCTTCCGTTCAAAACTGGAAAGAAGCTTTCTGAGAAACTGCTCTGTGTTCTCTGAATTCATCTCACAGAGTTACATCTTTCCCTTCAAGAAGCCTTTCGCTAAGGCTGTTCTTGTGGAATTGGCAAAGGGATATTTGGAAGCCCATAGAGGACTATGGTGAAAAAGGAAATATCTTCCGTTCAAAACTGGAAAGAAGCTTTCTGAGAAACTGCTCTGTGTTCTGTGAATTCATCTCACAGAGTTACATCTTTCCCTTCAAGAAGCCTTTCGCTAAGGCTGTTCTTGTGGAATTGGCAAAGGGATATTTGGAAGCCCTTAGATGGCTATGGTGAAAAAGGAAATATCTTCCGTTCAAAACTGGAAAGAAGCTTTCTGAGAAACTTCTCTGTGTCCTGTTAATTCATCTCACAGAGTTATATCTTTCCCTTCAAGAAGCCTTTCGCTAAGGCTGTTCTTGTGGAATTGGCAAAGGGATATTTGGAAGCCCATAGAGGCCTATGGTGAAAAAGGAAATATCTTCCGTTCAAAACTGGAAAGAAGCTTTCTGAGAAACTGCTCTGTGTTCTGTTAATTCATCTCACAGAGTTACATCTTTCCCTTCAAGAAGCCTTTCTCTAAGGCTGTTCTTGTGGAATTGGCAAAGGGATATTTGGAAGCCCATAGAGGGCTATGGTGAAAAAGGAAATATCTTCCGTTCAAAACTGGAAAGAAGCTTTCTGAGAAACTGCTCTGTGTTCTCTGAATTCATCTCACAGAGTTACATCTTTCCCTTCAAGAAGCCTTTCGCTAAGGCTGTTCTTGTGGAATTGGCAAAGCGATATTTGGAAGCCCATAGAGGGCTATGGTGAAAAAGGAAATATCTTCCGTTCAAAACTGGAAAGAAGCTTTCTGAGAAACTGCTCTGTGTTCTGTGAATTCATCTCACAGAGTTACATCTTTCCCTTCAAGAAGCCTTTCGCTAAGGCTGTTCTTGTGGAATTGGCAAAGGGATATTTGGAAGCCCATAGAGGGCTATGGTGAAAAAGGAAATATCTTCGGTTCAAAACTGGAAAGAAGCTTTCTGAGAAACTGCTCTGTGTTCTGTGAATTCATCTCACAGAGTTACATCTTTCCCTTCAAGAAGCCTTTCGCTAAGGCTGTTCTTGTGGAATTGGCAAAGCAATATTTGGAAGCCCATAGAGGGCTACGGTGAAAAAGGAAATATCTTCCGTTCAAAACTGGAAAGAAGCTTTCTGAGAAACCGCTCTGTGTTCTGTGAATTCATCTCACAGAGTTACATCTTTCCCTTCAAGAAGCCTTTCGCTAAGGCTGTTCTTGTGGAATTGGCAAAGGGATATTTGGAAGCCCTTAGAGGGCTATGGTGAAAAAGGAAATATCTTCCGTTCAAAACTGGAAAGAAGCTTTCTGAGAAACTGCTCTGTGTTCTGTGAATTCATCTCACAGAGTTACATCTTTCCCTTCAAGAAGCCTTTCGCTAAGGCTGTTCTTGTGGAATTGGCAAAGGGATATTTGGAAGCCCATAGACGGCTATGGTGAAAAACGAAATATCTTCCGTTCAAAACTGGAAAGAAGCTTTCTGAGAAACTGCTCTGTGTTCTGTGAATTCATCTCACAGAGTTACATCTTTCCCTTCAAGAAGCCTTTCGCTAAGGCTGTTCTTGTGGAATTGGCAAAGGGATATTTGGAAGCCCACAGAGGCCTATGGTGAAAAAGGAAATATCTTCCGTTCAAAACTGGAAAGAAGCTTTCTGAGAAACTGCTCTGTGTTCTCTGAATTCATCTCACAGAGTTACATCTTTCCCTTCAAGAAGCCTTTCGCTAAGGCTCTTCTTGTGGAATTGGCAAAGGGATATTTGGAAGCCCATAGAGGCCTATGGTGAAAAAGGAAATATCTTCCGTTCAAAACTGGAAAGAAGCTTTCTGAGAAACTGCTCTGTGTTCTGTGAATTCATCTCACAGATTTACATCTTTCCCTTCAAGAAGCCTTTCGCTAAGGCTGTTCTTGTGGAATTGGCAAACGGATATTTGGAAGCCCATAGAGGGCTACGGTGAAAAAGGAAATATCTTCCGTTCAAAACTGGAAAGAAGCTTTCTGAGAAACTGCTCTGTGTTCTGTTAATTCATCTCACAGAGTTACATCTTTCCCTTCAAGAAGCCTTTCGCTAAGGCTGTTCTTGTGGAATTGGCAAAGGGATATTTGGAAGCCCATAGAGGCCTATGGTGAAAAAGGAAATATCTTCTGTTCAAAACTGGAAAGAAGCTTTCTGAGAAACTGCTCTGTGTTCTGTGAATTCATCTCACAGAGTTACTTCTTTCCCTTCAAGAAGCCTTTCGCTAAGGCTGTTCTTGTGGAATTGGCAAAGGGATATTTGGAAGCCCATAGAGGCCTATGGTGAAAAAGGAAATATCTTCCGTTCAAAACTGGAAAGAAGCTTTCTCAGAAACTGCTCTGTGTTCTGTGAATTCATCTCACAGAGTTACATCTTTCCCTTCAAGAAGCCTTTCGCTAAGGCTGTTCTTGTGGAATTGGCAAAGGGATATTTGGAAGCCCATAGAGGCCTACGGTGAAAAAGGAAATATCTTCCGTTCAAAACTGGAAAGAAGCTTTCTGAGAAACTGCTCTGTGTTCTGTGAATTCATCTCACTGAGTTACATCTTTCCCTTCAAGAAGCCTTTCGCTAAGGCTGTTCTTGTGGAATTGGCAAAGGGATATTTGGAAGCTCATAGAGGCCTATGGTGAAAAAGGAAATATCTTCCGTTCAAAACTGGAAAGAAGCTTTCTGAGAAACTGCTCTGTGTTCTCTGAATTCATCTCTCGGAGTTACATCTTTCCCTTCAAGAAGCCTTTCGCTAAGGCTGTTCTTGTGGAATTGGCAAAGGGATATTTGGAAGCCCATAGACGGCTATGGTGAAAAACGAAATATCTTCCGTTCAAAACTGGAAAGAAGCTTTCTGAGAAACTGCTCTGTGTTCTGTGAATTCATCTCACAGAGTTACATCTTTCCCTTCAAGAAGCCTTTCGCTAAGGCTGTTCTTGTGGAATTGGCAAAGGGATATTTGGAAGCACATAGAGGCCTATGGTGAAAAAGGAAATATCTTCCGTTCAAAACTGGAAAGAAGCTTTCTGAGAAACTGCTCTGTGTTCTGTTAATTCATCTCACAGAGTTACATCTTTCCCTTCAAGAAGCCTTTCGCTAAGGCTGTTCTTGTGGAATTGGCAAGGCGATATTTGGAAGCCCTTAGAGGGCTACGGTGAAAAAGGAAATATCTTCCGTTCAAAACTGGAAAGAAGCTTTCTGAGAAACTGCTCTGTGTTCTGTGAATTCATCTCACAGAGTTACATCTTTCCCTTCAAGAAGCCTTTCGCTAAGGCTGTTCTTGTGGAATTGGCAAAGGGATATTTGGAAGCCCATAGAGAGCTATGGTGAAAAAGGAAATATCTTCCGTTCAAAACTGGAAAGAAGCTTTCTGAGAAACTGCTCTGTGTTCTGTGAATTCATCTCACAGAGTTACATCTTTCCCTTCAAGAAGCCTTTCGCTAAGGCTGTTCTTGTGGAATTGGCAAAGGGATATTTGGAAGCCCATAGACGGCTATGGTGAAAAAGGAAATATCTTCCGTTCAAAACTGGAAAGAAGCTTTCTGAGAAACTGCTCTGTGTTCTCTGAATTCATCTCACGGAGTTACATCTTTCCCTTCAAGAAGCCTTTCGCTAAGGCTGTTCTTGTGGAATTGGCAAAGGGATATTTGGAAGCCCTTAGAGGGCTATGGTTAAAAAGGAAATATCTTCCGTTCAAAACTGGAAAGAAGCTTTCTGAGAAACTTCTCTGTGTCCCGTGAATTCATCTCACAGAGTTATATCTTTCCCTTCAAGAAGCCTTTCGCTAAGGCTGTTCTTGTGGAATTGACAAAGGGATATTTGGAAGCCCATAGAGGCCTATGGTGAAAAAGGAAATATCTTCCGTTCAAAACTGGAAAGAAGCTTTCTGAGAAACTGCTCTGTGTTCTGTTAATTCATCTCACAGAGTTACATCTTTCCCTTCAAGAAGCCTTTCTCTAAGGCTGTTCTTGTGGATTTGGCAATGGGATATTTGGAAGCCCATAGAGGGCTATGGTGAAAAAGGAAATATCTTCCGTTCAAAACTGGAAAGAAGCTTTCTGAGAAACTGCTCTGTGTTCTGTGAATTCATCTCACAGAGTTACATCTTTCCCTTCAGGAAGCCTTTCGCTAAGGCTGTTCTTGTGGAATTGGCAAAGCGATATTTGGAAGCCCTTACAGGGCTATGGTGAAAAAGGAAATATCTTCCGTTCAAAACTGGAAAGAAGCTTTCTGAGAAACTGCTCTGTGTTCTGTGAATTCATCTCACAGAGTTACATCTTTCCCTTCAAGGAGCCTTTCGCTAAGGCTGTTCTTTTGGAATTGGCAAAGGGATATTTGGAAGCCCATAGAGGGCTATGGTGAAAAAGGAAATATCTTCCGTTCAAAACTGGAAAGAAGCTTTCTGAGAAACTGCTCTGTGTTCTGTGAATTCATCTCACAGAGTTACATCTTTCCCTTCAAGAAGCCTTTCGCTAAGGCTGTTCTTGTGGAATTGGCAAAGCAATATTTGGAAGCCCATAGAGGGCTACGGTGAAAAAGGAAATATCTTCCGTTCAAAACTGGAAAGAAGCTTTCTGAGAAACCGCTCTGTGTTCTGTGAATTCATCTCACAGAGTTACATCTTTCCCTTCAAGAAGCCTTTCGCTAAGGCTGTTCTTGTGGAATTGGCAAAGGGATATTTGGAAGCCCTTAGAGGGCTATGGTGAAAAAGGAAATATCTTCCGTTCAAAACTGGAAAGAAGCTTTCTGAGAAACTGCTCTGTGTTCTGTGAATTCATCTCACAGAGTTACATCTTTCCCTTCAAGAAGCCTTTCGCTAAGGCTGTTCTTGTGGAATTGGCAAAGGGATATTTGGAAGCCCATAGACGGCTATGGTGAAAAACGAAATATCTTCCGTTCAAAACTGGAAAGAAGCTTTCTGAGAAACTGCTCTGTGTTCTGTGAATTCATCTCACAGAGTTACATCTTTCCCTTCAAGAAGCCTTTCGCTAAGGCTGTTCTTGTGGAATTGGCAAAGGGATATTTGGAAGCCCACAGAGGCCTATGGTGAAAAAGGAAATATCTTCCGTTCAAAACTGGAAAGAAGCTTTCTGAGAAACTGCTCTGTGTTCTCTGAATTCATCTCACAGAGTTACATCTTTCCCTTCAAGAAGCCTTTCGCTAAGGCTCTTCTTGTGGAATTGGCAAAGGGATATTTGGAAGCCCATAGAGGCCTATGGTGAAAAAGGAAATATCTTCCGTTCAAAACTGGAAAGAAGCTTTCTGAGAAACTGCTCTGTGTTCTGTGAATTCATCTCACAGATTTACATCTTTCCCTTCAAGAAGCCTTTCGCTAAGGCTGTTCTTGTGGAATTGGCAAACGGATATTTGGAAGCCCATAGAGGGCTACGGTGAAAAAGGAAATATCTTCCGTTCAAAACTGGAAAGAAGCTTTCTGAGAAACTGCTCTGTGTTCTGTTAATTCATCTCACAGAGTTACATCTTTCCCTTCAAGAAGCCTTTCGCTAAGGCTGTTCTTGTGGAATTGGCAAAGGGATATTTGGAAGCCCATAGAGGCCTATGGTGAAAAAGGAAATATCTTCTGTTCAAAACTGGAAAGAAGCTTTCTGAGAAACTGCTCTGTGTTCTGTGAATTCATCTCACAGAGTTACTTCTTTCCCTTCAAGAAGCCTTTCGCTAAGGCTGTTCTTGTGGAATTGGCAAAGGGATATTTGGAAGCCCATAGAGGCCTATGGTGAAAAAGGAAATATCTTCCGTTCAAAACTGGAAAGAAGCTTTCTCAGAAACTGCTCTGTGTTCTGTGAATTCATCTCACAGAGTTACATCTTTCCCTTCAAGAAGCCTTTCGCTAAGGCTGTTCTTGTGGAATTGGCAAAGGGATATTTGGAAGCCCATAGAGGCCTACGGTGAAAAAGGAAATATCTTCCGTTCAAAACTGGAAAGAAGCTTTCTGAGAAACTGCTCTGTGTTCTGTGAATTCATCTCACTGAGTTACATCTTTCCCTTCAAGAAGCCTTTCGCTAAGGCTGTTCTTGTGGAATTGGCAAAGGGATATTTGGAAGCTCATAGAGGCCTATGGTGAAAAAGGAAATATCTTCCGTTCAAAACTGGAAAGAAGCTTTCTGAGAAACTGCTCTGTGTTCTCTGAATTCATCTCTCGGAGTTACATCTTTCCCTTCAAGAAGCCTTTCGCTAAGGCTGTTCTTGTGGAATTGGCAAAGGGATATTTGGAAGCCCATAGAGGGCTATGGTGAAAAAGGAAATATCTTCGGTTCAAAACTGGAAAGAAGCTTTCTGAGAAACTGCTCTGTGTTCTGTTAATTCATCTCACAGAGTTACATCTTTCCCTTCAAGAAGCCTTTCGCTAAGGCTGTTCTTGTGGAATTGGCAAAGCGATATTTGGAAGCCCATAGAGGGCTATGGTGAAAAAGGAAATATCTTCCGTTCAAAACTGGAAAGAAGCTTTCTGAGAAACTGCTCTGTGTTCTGTTAATTCATCTCACAGAGTTACATCTTTCCCTTCAAGAAGCCTTTCGCTAAGGCTGTTCTTGTGGAATTGGCAAAGGGATATTTGGAAGCCCATAGAGGCCTACGGTGAAAAAGGAAATATCTTCCGTTCAAAACTGGAAAGAAGCTTTCTGAGAAACTGCTCTGTGTTCTGTGAATTCATCTCACTGAGTTACATCTTTCCCTTCAAGAAGCCTTTCGCTAAGGCTGTTCTTGTGGAATTGGCAAAGGGATATTTGGAAGCTCATAGAGGCCTATGGTGAAAAAGGAAATATCTTCCGTTCAAAACTGGAAAGAAGCTTTCTGAGAAACTGCTCTGTGTTCTCTGAATTCATCTCTCGGAGTTACATCTTTCCCTTCAAGAAGCCTTTCGCTAAGGCTGTTCTTGTGGAATTGGCAAAGGGATATTTGGAAGCCCATAGAGGGCTATGGTGAAAAAGGAAATATCTTCGGTTCAAAACTGGAAAGAAGCTTTCTGAGAAACTGCTCTGTGTTCTGTTAATTCATCTCACAGAGTTACATCTTTCCCTTCAAGAAGCCTTTCGCTAAGGCTGTTCTTGTGGAATTGGCAAAGCGATATTTGGAAGCCCATAGAGGGCTATGGTGAAAAAGGAAATATCTTCCGTTCAAAACTGGAAAGAAGCTTTCTGAGAAACTGCTCTGTGTTCTGTTAATTCATCTCACAGAGTTACATCTTTCCCTTCAAGAAGCCTTTCGCTAAGGCTGTTCTTGTGGAATTGGCAAAGGGATATTTGGAAGCCCATAGAGGCCTACGGTGAAAAAGGAAATATCTTCCGTTCAAAACTGGAAAGAAGCTTTCTGAGAAACTGCTCTGTGTTCTGTGAATTCATCTCACTGAGTTACATCTTTCCCTTCAAGAAGCCTTTCGCTAAGGCTGTTCTTGTGGAATTGGCAAAGGGATATTTGGAAGCTCATAGAGGCCTATGGTGAAAAAGGAAATATCTTCCGTTCAAAACTGGAAAGAAGCTTTCTGAGAAACTGCTCTGTGTTCTCTGAATTCATCTCTCGGAGTTACATCTTTCCCTTCAAGAAGCCTTTCGCTAAGGCTGTTCTTGTGGAATTGGCAAAGGGATATTTGGAAGCCCATAGAGGGCTATGGTGAAAAAGGAAATATCTTCGGTTCAAAACTGGAAAGAAGCTTTCTGAGAAACTGCTCTGTGTTCTGTTAATTCATCTCACAGAGTTACATCTTTCCCTTCAAGAAGCCTTTCGCTAAGGCTGTTCTTGTGGAATTGGCAAAGCGATATTTGGAAGCCCATAGAGGGCTATGGTGAAAAAGGAAATATCTTCCGTTCAAAACTGGAAAGAAGCTTTCTGAGAAACTGCTCTGTGTTCTGTTAATTCATCTCACAGAGTTACATCTTTCCCTTCAAGAAGCCTTTCGCTAAGGCTGTTCTTGTGGAATTGGCAAAGGGATATTTGGAAGCCCATAGAGGCCTATGGTGAAAAAGGAAATATCTTCCGTTCAAAATTGGAAAGAAGCTTTCTGAGAAACTGCTCTGTGTTCTGTGAATTCATCTCACAGAGTTACATCATTCCCTTCAAGAAGCCTTTCGCTAAGGCTGTTCTTGTGGAATTGGCAAAGGGATATTTGGAAGCCCTTAGATGGCTATGGTGAAAAAGGAAATATCTTCCGTTCAAAACTGGAAAGAAGCTTTCTGAGAAACTTCTCTGTGTCCTGTTAATTCATCTCACAGAGTTATATCTTTCCATTCAAGAAGCCTTTCGCTAAGGCTGTTCTTGTGGAATTGGCAAAGGGATATTTGGAAGCCCATAGAGGCCTATGGTGAAAAAGGAAATATCTTCCGTTCAAAACTGGAAAGAAGCTTTCTGAGAAACTGCTCTGTGTTCTGTTAATTCATCTCACAGAGTTACATCTTTCCCTTCAAGAAGCCTTTCTCTAAGGCTGTTCTTGTGGAATTGGCAAAGGGATATTTGGAAGCCCATAGAGGGCTATGGTGAAAAAGGAAATATCTTCCGTTCAAAACTGGAAAGAAGCTTTCTGAGAAACTGCTCTGTGTTCTCTGAATTCATCTCACAGAGTTACATCTTTCCCTTCAAGAAGCCTTTCGCTAAGGCTGTTCTTGTGGAATTGGCAAAGCGATATTTGGAAGCCCATAGAGGGCTATGGTGAAAAAGGAAATATCTTCCGTTCAAAACTGGAAAGAAGCTTTCTGAGAAACTGCTCTGTGTTCTGTGAATTCATCTCACAGAGTTACATCTTTCCCTTCAAGAAGCCTTTCGCTAAGGCTGTTCTTGTGGAATTGGCAAAGGGATATTTGGAAGCCCATAGAGGGCTATGGTGAAAAAGGAAATATCTTCGGTTCAAAACTGGAAAGAAGCTTTCTGAGAAACTGCTCTGTGTTCTGTGAATTCATCTCACAGAGTTACATCTTTCTTTTCAAGAAGCCTTTCGCTAAGGCTGTTCTTGTGGAATTGGCAAAGGGATATTTGGAAGCCCATAGAGGCCTATGGTGAAAAAGGAAATATCTTCCGTTCAAAACTGGAAAGAAGCTTTCTGAGAAACTGCTCTGTGTTCTGTTAATTCATCTCACAGAGTTTCATCTTTCCCTTCAAGAAGCCTTTCGCTAAGGCTGTTCTTGTGGAATTGGCAAAGCGATATTTGGAAGCCCATAGAGGGCTACGGTGAAAAAGGAAATATCTTCCGTTCAAAACTGGAAAGAAGCTTTCTGAGAAACTGCTCTGTGTTCTGTGAATTCATCTCACAGAGTTACATCTTTCCCTTCAAGAAGCCTTTCGCTAAGGCTGTTCTTGTGGAATTGGCAAAGGGATATTTGGAAGCCCATAGAGGGCTATGGTGAAAAAGGAAATATCTTCCGTTCAAAACTGGAAAGAAGCTTTCTGAGAAACTGCTCTGTGTTCTGTTAATTCATCTCACAGAGTTACATCTTTCCCTTCAAGAAGCCTTTGGCTAAGGCTGTTCTTGTGGAATTGGCAAAGGGATATTTGGAAGCCCATAGACGGCTATGGTGAAAAAGGAAATATCTTCCGTTCAAAATTGGAAAGAAGCTTTCTGAGAAACTGCTCTGTGTTCTGTGAATTCATCTCACAGAGTTACTTCTTTCCCTTCAAGAAGCCTTTCGCTAAGGCTGTTCTTGTGGAATTGGCAAAGGGATATTTGGAAGCCCATAGAGGCCTATGGTGAAAAAGGAAATATCTTCCGTTCAAAAGTGGAAAGAAGCTTTCTGAGAAACTGCTCTGTGTTCTGTGAATTCATCTCACAGAGTTACATCTTTCCCTTCAAGAAGCCTTTCGCTAAGGCTGTTCTTGTGGAATTGGCAAAGGGATATTTGGAAGCCCATAGAGGGATATGGTGAAAAAGGAAATATCTTCGGTTCAAAACTGGAAAGAAGCTTTCTGAGAAACTGCTCTGTGTTCTGTGAATTCATCTCACAGAGTTACATCTTTCCCTTCAAGAAGCCTTTCGCTAAGGCTGTTCTTGTGGAATTGGCAAAGGGATATTTGGAAGCCCATAGAGGCCTATGGTGAAAAAGGAAATATCTTCCTTTCAAAACTGGAAAGAAGCTTTCTGAGAAACTGCTCTGTGTTCTGTTAATTCATCTCACAGAGTTACATCTTTCCCTTCAAGAAGCCTTTCGCTAAGGCTGTTCTTGTGGAATTGGCAAGGCGATATTTGGAAGCCCTTAGAGGGCTACGGTGAAAAAGGAAATATCTTCCGTTCAAAACTGGAAAGAAGCTTTCTGAGAAACTGCTCTGTGTTCTGTGAATTCATCTCACAGAGTTACATCTTTCCCTTCAAGAAGCCTTTCGCTAAGGCTGTTCTTGTGGAATTGGCAAAGGGATATTTGGAAGCCCATAGAGAGCTATGGTGAAAAAGGAAATATCTTCCGTTCAAAACTGGAAAGAAGCTTTCTGAGAAACTGCTCTGTGTTCTGTGAATTCATCTCACAGAGTTACATCTTTCCCTTCAAGAAGCCTTTCGCTAAGGCTGTTCTTGTGGAATTGGCAAAGGGATATTTGGAAGCCCATAGACGGCTATGGTGAAAAAGGAAATATCTTCCGTTCAAAACTGGAAAGAAGCTTTCTGAGAAACTGCTCTGTGTTCTCTGAATTCATCTCACGGAGTTACATCTTTCCCTTCAAGAAGCCTTTCGCTAAGGCTGTTCTTGTGGAATTGGCAAAGGGATATTTGGAAGCCCTTAGAGGGCTATGGTTAAAAAGGAAATATCTTCCGTTCAAAACTGGAAAGAAGCTTTCTGAGAAACTTCTCTGTGTCCCGTGAATTCATCTCACAGAGTTATATCTTTCCCTTCAAGAAGCCTTTCGCTAAGGCTGTTCTTGTGGAATTGACAAAGGGATATTTGGAAGCCCATAGAGGCCTATGGTGAAAAAGGAAATATCTTCCGTTCAAAACTGGAAAGAAGCTTTCTGAGAAACTGCTCTGTGTTCTGTTAATTCATCTCACAGAGTTACATCTTTCCCTTCAAGAAGCCTTTCTCTAAGGCTGTTCTTGTGGATTTGGCAATGGGATATTTGGAAGCCCATAGAGGGCTATGGTGAAAAAGGAAATATCTTCCGTTCAAAACTGGAAAGAAGCTTTCTGAGAAACTGCTCTGTGTTCTGTGAATTCATCTCACAGAGTTACATCTTTCCCTTCAGGAAGCCTTTCGCTAAGGCTGTTCTTGTGGAATTGGCAAAGCGATATTTGGAAGCCCTTACAGGGCTATGGTGAAAAAGGAAATATCTTCCGTTCAAAACTGGAAAGAAGCTTTCTGAGAAACTGCTCTGTGTTCTGTGAATTCATCTCACAGAGTTACATCTTTCCCTTCAAGGAGCCTTTCGCTAAGGCTGTTCTTTTGGAATTGGCAAAGGGATATTTGGAAGCCCATAGAGGGCTATGGTGAAAAAGGAAATATCTTCCGTTCAAAACTGGAAAGAAGCTTTCTGAGAAACTGCTCTGTGTTCTGTGAATTCATCTCACAGAGTTACATCTTTCCCTTCAAGAAGCCTTTCGCTAAGGCTGTTCTTGTGGAATTGGCAAAGCAATATTTGGAAGCCCATAGAGGGCTACGGTGAAAAAGGAAATATCTTCCGTTCAAAACTGGAAAGAAGCTTTCTGAGAAACCGCTCTGTGTTCTGTGAATTCATCTCACAGAGTTACATCTTTCCCTTCAAGAAGCCTTTCGCTAAGGCTGTTCTTGTGGAATTGGCAAAGGGATATTTGGAAGCCCTTAGAGGGCTATGGTGAAAAAGGAAATATCTTCCGTTCAAAACTGGAAAGAAGCTTTCTGAGAAACTGCTCTGTGTTCTGTGAATTCATCTCACAGAGTTACATCTTTCCCTTCAAGAAGCCTTTCGCTAAGGCTGTTCTTGTGGAATTGGCAAAGGGATATTTGGAAGCCCATAGACGGCTATGGTGAAAAACGAAATATCTTCCGTTCAAAACTGGAAAGAAGCTTTCTGAGAAACTGCTCTGTGTTCTGTGAATTCATCTCACAGAGTTACATCTTTCCCTTCAAGAAGCCTTTCGCTAAGGCTGTTCTTGTGGAATTGGCAAAGGGATATTTGGAAGCCCACAGAGGCCTATGGTGAAAAAGGAAATATCTTCCGTTCAAAACTGGAAAGAAGCTTTCTGAGAAACTGCTCTGTGTTCTCTGAATTCATCTCACAGAGTTACATCTTTCCCTTCAAGAAGCCTTTCGCTAAGGCTCTTCTTGTGGAATTGGCAAAGGGATATTTGGAAGCCCATAGAGGCCTATGGTGAAAAAGGAAATATCTTCCGTTCAAAACTGGAAAGAAGCTTTCTGAGAAACTGCTCTGTGTTCTGTGAATTCATCTCACAGATTTACATCTTTCCCTTCAAGAAGCCTTTCGCTAAGGCTGTTCTTGTGGAATTGGCAAACGGATATTTGGAAGCCCATAGAGGGCTACGGTGAAAAAGGAAATATCTTCCGTTCAAAACTGGAAAGAAGCTTTCTGAGAAACTGCTCTGTGTTCTGTTAATTCATCTCACAGAGTTACATCTTTCCCTTCAAGAAGCCTTTCGCTAAGGCTGTTCTTGTGGAATTGGCAAAGGGATATTTGGAAGCCCATAGAGGCCTATGGTGAAAAAGGAAATATCTTCTGTTCAAAACTGGAAAGAAGCTTTCTGAGAAACTGCTCTGTGTTCTGTGAATTCATCTCACAGAGTTACTTCTTTCCCTTCAAGAAGCCTTTCGCTAAGGCTGTTCTTGTGGAATTGGCAAAGGGATATTTGGAAGCCCATAGAGGCCTATGGTGAAAAAGGAAATATCTTCCGTTCAAAACTGGAAAGAAGCTTTCTCAAAACTGCTCTGTGTTCTGTGAATTCATCTCACAGAGTTACATCTTTCCCTTCAAGAAGCCTTTCGCTAAGGCTGTTCTTGTGGAATTGGCAAAGGGATATTTGGAAGCCCATAGAGGCCTACGGTGAAAAAGGAAATATCTTCCGTTCAAAACTGGAAAGAAGCTTTCTGAGAAACTGCTCTGTGTTCTGTGAATTCATCTCACTGAGTTACATCTTTCCCTTCAAGAAGCCTTTCGCTAAGGCTGTTCTTGTGGAATTGGCAAAGGGATATTTGGAAGCTCATAGAGGCCTATGGTGAAAAAGGAAATATCTTCCGTTCAAAACTGGAAAGAAGCTTTCTGAGAAACTGCTCTGTGTTCTCTGAATTCATCTCTCGGAGTTACATCTTTCCCTTCAAGAAGCCTTTCGCTAAGGCTGTTCTTGTGGAATTGGCAAAGGGATATTTGGAAGCCCATAGACGGCTATGGTGAAAAACGAAATATCTTCCGTTCAAAACTGGAAAGAAGCTTTCTGAGAAACTGCTCTGTGTTCTGTGAATTCATCTCACAGAGTTACATCTTTCCCTTCAAGAAGCCTTTCGCTAAGGCTGTTCTTGTGGAATTGGCAAAGGGATATTTGGAAGCACATAGAGGCCTATGGTGAAAAAGGAAATATCTTCCGTTCAAAACTGGAAAGAAGCTTTCTGAGAAACTGCTCTGTGTTCTCTGAATTCATCTCAAAGAGTTACATCTTTCCCTTCAAGAAGCCTTTCGCTAAGGCTGTTCTTGTGGAATTGGCAAAGGGATATTTGGAAGCCCATAGAGGGCTATGGTGAAAAAGGAAATATCTTCCGTTCAAAACTGGAAAGAAGCTTTCTGAGAAACTGCTCTGTGTTCTGTGAATTCATCTCACAGAGTTACATCTTTCCCTTCAAGAAGCCTTTCGCTAAGGCTGTTCTTGTGGAATTGGCAAACGGATATTTGGAAGCCCATAGAGGGCTATGGTGAAAAAGGAAATATCTTCCGTTCAAAACTGGAAAGAAGCTTTCTGAGAAACTGCTCTGTGTTCTGTTAATTCATCTCACAGAGTTACATCTTTCCCTTCAAGAAGCCTTTCGCTAAGGCTGTTCTTGTGGAATTGGCAAAGGGATATTTGGAAGCCCATAGAGGCCTATGGTGAAAAAGGAAATATCTTCCGTTCAAAACTGGAAAGAAGCTTTCTGAGAAACTGCTCTGTGTTCTGTGAATTCATCTCACAGAGTTACATCTTTCCCTTCAAGAAGCCTTTCGCTAAGGCTGTTCTTGTGGAATTTGCAAAGCGATATTTGGAAACCCATAGAGGGCTATGGTGAAAAAGGAAATATCTTCCGTTCAAAACTGGAAAGAAGCTTTCTGAGAAACTGCTCTGTTTTCTGTGAATTCATCTCACAGAGTTACATCTTTCCCTTCAAGAAGCCTTTCGCTAAGGCTGTTCTTGTGGAATTGGCAAAGCAATATTTGGAAGCCCATAGAGGCCTATGGTGAAAAAGGAAATATCTTCCGTTCAAAACTGGAAAGAAGCTTTCTGAGAAACTGCTCAGTGTTCTGTTAATTCATCTCACAGAGTTACATCTTTCCCTTCAAGAAGCCTTTCGCTAAGGCTGTTCTTGTGGAATTGGCAAAGGGATATTTGGAAGCCCATAGAGGGCTATGGTGAAAAAGGAAATATCTTCGGTTCAAAACTGGAAAGAAGCTTTCTGAGAAACTGCTCTGTGTTCTGTTAATTCATCTCACAGAGTTACATCTTTCCCTTCAAGAAGCCTTTCGCTAAGGCTGTTCTTGTGGAATTGGCAAAGGGATATTTGGAAGCACATAGAGGCCTATGGTGAAAAAGGAAATATCTTCCGTTCAAAACTGGAAAGAAGCTTTCTGAGAAACTGCTCTGTGTTCTCTGAATTCATCTCAAAGAGTTACATCTTTCCCTTCAAGAAGCCTTTCGCTAAGGCTGTTCTTGTGGAATTGGCAAAGGGATATTTGGAAGCCCATAGAGGGCTATGGTGAAAAAGGAAATATCTTCCGTTCAAAACTGGAAAGAAGCTTTCTGAGAAACTGCTCTGTGTTCTGTGAATTCATCTCACAGAGTTACATCTTTCCCTTCAAGAAGCCTTTCGCTAAGGCTGTTCTTGTGGAATTGGCAAACGGATATTTGGAAGCCCATAGAGGGCTATGGTGAAAAAGGAAATATCTTCCGTTCAAAACTGGAAAGAAGCTTTCTGAGAAACTGCTCTGTGTTCTGTTAATTCATCTCACAGAGTTACATCTTTCCCTTCAAGAAGCCTTTCGCTAAGGCTGTTCTTGTGGAATTGGCAAAGGGATATTTGGAAGCCCATAGAGGCCTATGGTGAAAAAGGAAATATCTTCCGTTCAAAACTGGAAAGAAGCTTTCTGAGAAACTGCTCTGTGTTCTGTGAATTCATCTCACAGAGTTACATCTTTCCCTTCAAGAAGCCTTTCGCTAAGGCTGTTCTTGTGGAATTTGCAAAGCGATATTTGGAAACCCATAGAGGGCTATGGTGAAAAAGGAAATATCTTCCGTTCAAAACTGGAAAGAAGCTTTCTGAGAAACTGCTCTGTTTTCTGTGAATTCATCTCACAGAGTTACATCTTTCCCTTCAAGAAGCCTTTCGCTAAGGCTGTTCTTGTGGAATTGGCAAAGCAATATTTGGAAGCCCATAGAGGCCTATGGTGAAAAAGGAAATATCTTCCGTTCAAAACTGGAAAGAAGCTTTCTGAGAAACTGCTCAGTGTTCTGTTAATTCATCTCACAGAGTTACATCTTTCCCTTCAAGAAGCCTTTCGCTAAGGCTGTTCTTGTGGAATTGGCAAAGGGATATTTGGAAGCCCATAGAGGGCTATGGTGAAAAAGGAAATATCTTCGGTTCAAAACTGGAAAGAAGCTTTCTGAGAAACTGCTCTGTGTTCTGTTAATTCATCTCACAGAGTTACATCTTTCCCTTCAAGAAGCCTTTCGCTAAGGCTGTTCTTGTGGAATTGGCAAAGCGATATTTGGAAGCCCATAGAGGGCTATGGTGAAAAAGGAAATATCTTCCGTTCAAAACTGGAAAGAAGCTTTCTGAGAAACTGCTCTGTGTTCTGTTAATTCATCTCACAGAGTTACATCTTTCCCTTCAAGAAGCCTTTCGCTAAGGCTGTTCTTGTGGAATTGGCAAAGGGATATTTGGAAGCCCATAGAGGGCTATGGTGAAAAAGGAAATATCTTCCGTTCAAAACTGGAAAGAAGCTTTCTGAGAAACTGCTCTGTGTTCTCTGAATTCATCTCACAGAGTTACATCTTTCCCTTCAAGAAGCCTTTCGCTAAGGCTGTTCTTGTGGAATTGGCAAAGGGATATTTGGAAGCCCATAGAGGACTATGGTGAAAAAGGAAATATCTTCCGTTCAAAACTGGAAAGAAGCTTTCTGAGAAACTGCTCTGTGTTCTGTGAATTCATCTCACAGAGTTACATCTTTCCCTTCAAGAAGCCTTTCGCTAAGGCTGTTCTTGTGGAATTGGCAAAGGGATATTTGGAAGCCCTTAGATGGCTATGGTGAAAAAGGAAATATCTTCCGTTCAAAACTGGAAAGAAGCTTTCTGAGAAACTTCTCTGTGTCCTGTTAATTCATCTCACAGAGTTATATCTTTCCCTTCAAGAAGCCTTTCGCTAAGGCTGTTCTTGTGGAATTGGCAAAGGGATATTTGGAAGCCCATAGAGGCCTATGGTGAAAAAGGAAATATCTTCCGTTCAAAACTGGAAAGAAGCTTTCTGAGAAACTGCTCTGTGTTCTGTTAATTCATCTCACAGAGTTACATCTTTCCCTTCAAGAAGCCTTTCTCTAAGGCTGTTCTTGTGGAATTGGCAAAGGGATATTTGGAAGCCCATAGAGGGCTATGGTGAAAAAGGAAATATCTTCCGTTCAAAACTGGAAAGAAGCTTTCTGAGAAACTGCTCTGTGTTCTCTGAATTCATCTCACAGAGTTACATCTTTCCCTTCAAGAAGCCTTTCGCTAAGGCTGTTCTTGTGGAATTGGCAAAGCGATATTTGGAAGCCCATAGAGGGCTATGGTGAAAAAGGAAATATCTTCCGTTCAAAACTGGAAAGAAGCTTTCTGAGAAACTGCTCTGTGTTCTGTGAATTCATCTCACAGAGTTACATCTTTCCCTTCAAGAAGCCTTTCGCTAAGGCTGTTCTTGTGGAATTGGCAAAGGGATATTTGGAAGCCCATAGAGGGCTATGGTGAAAAAGGAAATATCTTCGGTTCAAAACTGGAAAGAAGCTTTCTGAGAACACTGCTCTGTGTTCTGTGAATTCATCTCACAGAGTTACATCTTTCCCTTCAAGAAGCCTTTCGCTAAGGCTGTTCTTGTGGAATTGGCAAAGGGATATTTGGAAGCCCATAGAGGCCTATGGTGAAAAAGGAAATATCTTCCTTTCAAAACTGGAAAGAAGCTTTCTGAGAAACTGCTCTGTGTTCTGTTAATTCATCTCACAGAGTTACATCTTTCCCTTCAAGAAGCCTTTCGCTAAGGCTGTTCTTGTGGAATTGGCAAAGGGATATTTGGAAGCCCATAGAGGGCTATGGTGAAAAAGGAAATATCTTCCGTTCAAAACTGGAAAGAAGCTTTCTGAGAAACTGCTCTGTGTTCTGTGAATTCACCTCACAGAGTTACATCTTTCCCTTCAAGAAGCCTTTCGCTAAGGCTGTTCTTGTGGAATTGGCAAAGGGATATTTGGAAGCCCATAGAGGGCTATGGTGAAAAAGGAAATATCTTCCGTTCAAAACTGGAAAGAAGCTTTCTGAGAAACTGCTCTGTGTTCTGTTAATTCATCTCACAGAGTTACATCTTTCCCTTCAAGAAGCCTTTGGCTAAGGCTGTTCTTGTGGAATTGGCAAAGGGATATTTGGAAGCCCATAGAGGCCTATGGTGAAAAAGGAAATATCTTCCTTTCAAAACTGGAAAGAAGCTTGCTGAGAAACTGCTCTGTGTTCTGTTAATTCATCTCACAGAGTTACATCTTTCCCTTCAAGAAGACTTTCGCTAAGGCTGTTCTTGTGGAATTGGCAAAGCGATATTTGGAAGCCCTTAGAGGGCTACGGTGAAAAAGGAAATATCTTCCGTTCAAAACTGGAAAGAAGCTTTCTGAGAAACTGCTATGTGTTCTGTGAATTCATCTCACAGAGTTACATCTTTCCCTTCAAGAAGCCTTTCGCTAAGGCTGTTCTTGTGGAATTGGCAAAGGGATATTTGGAAGCCCATAGAGAGCTATGGTGAAAAAGGAAATATCTTCCGTTCAAAACTGGAAAGAAGCTTTCTGAGAAACTGCTCTGTGTTCTCTGAATTCATCTCACAGAGTTACATCTTTCCCTTCAAGAAGCCTTTCGCTAAGGCTGTTCTTGTGGAATTGGCAAAGGGATATTTGGAAGCCCATAGAGGGCTATGGTGAAAAAGGAAATATCTTCCGTTCAAAACTGGAAAGAAGCTTTCTGAGAAACTGCTCTGTGTTCTCTGAATTCATCTCACGGAGTTACATCTTTCCCTTCAAGAAGCCTTTCGCTAAGGCTGTTTTGTGGAATTGGCAAAGGGATATTTGGAAGCCCTTAGAGGGCTATGGTTAAAAAGGAAATATCTTCCGTTCAAAACTGGAAAGAAGCTTTCTGAGAAACTTCTCTGTGTCCTGTGAATTCATCTCACAGAGTTATATCTTTCCCTTCAAGAAGCCTTTCGCTAAGGCTGTTCTTGTGGAATTGACAAAGGGATATTTGGAAGCCCATAGAGGCCTATGGTGAAAAAGGAAATATCTTCCGTTCAAAACTGGAAAGAAGCTTTCTGAGAAACTGCTCTGTGTTCTGTGAATTCATCTCACAGAGTTACATCTTTCCCTTCAAGAAGCCTTTCGCTAAGGCTGTTCTTGTGGAATTGGCAAAGCGATATTTGGAAGCCCATAGAGGGCTACGGTGAAAAAGGAAATATCTTCCGTTCAAAACTGGAAAGAAGCTTTCTGAGAAACCGCTCTGTGTTCTGTGAATTCATCTCACAGAGTTACATCTTTCCCTTCAAGAAGCCTTTCGCTAAGGCTGTTCTTGTGGAATTGGCAAAGGGATATTTGGAAGCCCTTAGAGGCCTATGGTGAAAAAGGAAATATCTTCCGTTCAAAACTGGCAAGAAGCTTTCTGAGAAACTGCTCTGTGTTCTGTGAATTAATCTCACAGAGTTACATCTTTCCCTTCAAGAAGCCTTTCGCTAAGGCTGTTCTTGTGGAATTGGCAAAGGATATTTGGAAGCCCTTAGACGGCTATGGTGAAAAACGAAATATCTTCCGTTGAAAACTGGAAAGAAGCTTTCTGAGAAACTGCTCTGTGTTCTGTGAATTCATCTCACAGAGTTACATCTTTCCCTTCAAGAAGCCTTTCGCTAAGGCTGTTCTTGTGGAACTGGCAAAGGGATATTTGGAAGCCCATAGAGGCCTATGGTGAAAATGGAAATATCTTCCGTTCAAAACTGGAAAGAAGCTTTCTGAGAAACTGCTCTGTGTTCTCTGAATTCATCTCACAGAGTTACATCTTTCCCTTCAAGAAGCCTTTCGCTAAGGCTGTTCTTGTGGAATTGGCAAAGGGATATTTGGAAGCCCATAGAGGGCTATGATGAAAAAGGAAATATCTTCCGTTCAAAACTGGAAAGAAGCTTTCTGAGAAACTGCTCTGTGTTCTGTGAATTCATCTCACAGATTTACATCTTTCCCTTCAAGAAGCCTTTCGCTAAGGCTGTTCTTGTGGAATTGGCAAACGGATATTTGGAAGCCCATAGAGGGCTATGGTGAAAAAGGAAATATCTTCCGTTCAAAACTGGAAAGAAGCTTTCTGAGAAACTGCTCTGTGTTCTGTTAATTCATCTCACAGAGTTACATCTTTCCCTTCAAGAAGCCTTTCGCTAAGGCTGTTCTTGTGGAATTGGCAAAGGGATATTTGGAAGCCCATAGAGGCCTATGGTGAAAAACGAAATATCTTCCGTTCAAAACTGGAAAGAAGCTTTCTGAGAAACTGCTCTGTGTTCTGTTAATTCATCTCACAGAGTTACATCTTTCCCTTCAAGAAGCCTTTCGCTAAGGCTGTTCTTGTGGAATTTGCAAAGCGATATTTGGAAACCCATAGAGGGCTATGGTGAAAAAGGAAATATCTTCCGTTCAAAACTGGAAAGAAGCTTTCTGAGAAACTGCTCTGTTTTCTGTGAATTCATCTCACAGAGTTACATCTTTCCCTTCAAGAAGCCTTTCGCTAAGGCTGTTCTTGTGGAATTGGCAAAGGGATATTTGGAAGCCCATAGAGGCCTATGGTGAAAAAGGAAATATCTTCCGTTCAAAACTGGAAAGAAGCTTTCTGAGAAACTGCTCAGTGTTCTGTTAATTCATCTCACAGAGTTACATCTTTCCCTTCAAGAAGCCTTTCGCTAAGGCTGTTCTTGTGGAATTGGCAAAGGGATATTTGGAAGCCCATAGAGGGCTATGGTGAAAAAGGAAATATCTTCGGTTCAAAACTGGAAAGAAGCTTTCTGAGAAACTGCTCTGTGTTCTGTTAATTCATCTCACAGAGTTACATCTTTCCCTTCAAGAAGCCTTTCGCTAAGGCTGTTCTTGTGGAATTGGCAAAGCGATATTTGGAAGCCCATAGAGGGCTATGGTGAAAAAGGAAATATCTTCCGTTCAAAACTGGAAAGAAGCTTTCTGAGAAACTGCTCTGTGTTCTGTTAATTCATCTCACAGAGTTACATCTTTCCCTTCAAGAAGCCTTTCGCTAAGGCTGTTCTTGTGGAATTGGCAAAGGGATATTTGGAAGCCCATAGAGGGCTATGGTGAAAAAGGAAATATCTTCCGTTCAAAACTGGAAAGAAGCTTTCTGAGAAACTGCTCTGTGTTCTGTGAATTCATCTCACAGAGTTACATCTTTCCCTTCAAGAAGCCTTTCGCTAAGGCTGTTCTTGTGGAATTGGCAAAGGGATATTTGGAAGCCCATAGAGGCCTATGGTGAAAAAGGAAATATCTTCCGTTCAAAACTGGAAAGAAGCTTTCTGAGAAACTGCTCTGTGTTCTGTGAATTCATCTCACAGAGTTACATCTTTCCCTTCAAGAAGCCTTTCGCTAAGGCTGTTCTTGGGGAATTGGCAAAGGGATATTTGGAAGCCCTTAGATGGCTATGGTGAAAAAGGAAATATCTTCCGTTCAAAACTGGAAAGAAGCTTTCTGAGAAACTTCTCTGTGTCCTGTTAATTCATCTCACAGAGTTATATCTTTCCATTCAAGAAGCCTTTCGCTAAGGCTGTTCTTGTGTAATTGGCAAAGGGATATTTGGAAGCCCATAGAGGTCTATGGTGAAAAAGGAAATATCTTCCGTTCAAAACTGGAAAGAAGCTTTCTGAGAAACTGCTCTGTGTTCTGTTAATTCATCTCACAGAGTTACATCTTTCCCTTCAAGAAGCCTTTCTCTAAGGCTGTTCTTGTGTAATTGGCAAAGGGATATTTGGAAGCCCATAGAGGGCTATGGTGAAAAAGGAAATATCTTCCGTTCAAAACTGGAAAGAAGCTTTCTGAGAAACTGCTCTGTGTTCTCTGAATTCATCTCACAGAGTTACATCTTTCCCTTCAAGAAGCCTTTCGCTAAGGCTGTTCCTGTGGAATTGGAAAGCGATATTTGGAAGCCCATAGAGGGCTATGGTGAAAAAGGAAATATCTTCCGTTCAAAACTGGAAAGAAGCTTTCTGAGAAACTGCTCTGTGTTCTGTGAATTCATCTCACAGAGTTACATCTTTCCCTTCAAGAAGCCTTTCGCTAAGGCTGTTCTTGTGGAATTGGCAAAGGGATATTTGGAAGCCCATAGAGGGCTATGGTGAAAAAGGAAATATCTTCCGTTCAAAACTGGAAAGAAGCTTTCTGAGAAACTGCTCTGTGTTCTGTGAATTCACCTCACAGAGTTACATCTTTCCCTTCAAGAAGCCTTTCGCTAAGGCTGTTCTTGTGGAATTGGCAAAGGGATATTTGGAAGCCCATAGAGGGCTATGGTGAAAAAGGAAATATCTTCCGTTCAAAACTGGAAAGAAGCTTTCTGAGAAACTGCTCTGTGTTCTGTTAATTCATCTCACAGAGTTACATCTTTCCCTTCAAGAAGCCTTTGGCTAAGGCTGTTCTTGTGGAATTGGCAAAGGGATATTTGGAAGCCCATAGAGGCCTATGGTGAAAAAGGAAATATCTTCCTTTCAAAACTGGAAAGAAGCTTGCTGAGAAACTGCTCTGTGTTCTGTTAATTCATCTCACAGAGTTACATCTTTCCCTTCAAGAAGCCTTTCGCTAAGGCTGTTCTTGTGGAATTGGCAAAGCGATATTTGGAAGCCCTTAGAGGGCTACGGTGAAAAAGGAAATATCTTCCGTTCAAAACTGGAAAGAAGCTTTCTGAGAAACTGCTCTGTGTTCTGTGAATTCATCTCACAGAGTTACATCTTTCCCTTCAAGAAGCCTTTCGCTAAGGCTGTTCTTGTGGAATTGGCAAAGGGATATTTGGAAGCCCATAGAGAGCTATGGTGAAAAAGGAAATATCTTCCGTTCAAAACTGGAAAGAAGCTTTCTGAGAAACTGCTCTGTGTTCTCTGAATTCATCTCACAGAGTTACATCTTTCCCTTCAAGAAGCCTTTCGCTAAGGCTGTTCTTGTGGAATTGGCAAAGGGATATTTGGAAGCCCATAGAGGGCTATGGTGAAAAAGGAAATATCTTCCGTTCAAAACTGGAAAGAAGCTTTCTGAGAAACTGCTCTGTGTTCTCTGAATTCATCTCACGGAGTTACATCTTTCCCTTCAAGAAGCCTTTCGCTAAGGCTGTTTTGTGGAATTGGCAAAGGGATATTTGGAAGCCCTTAGAGGGCTATGGTTAAAAAGGAAATATCTTCCGTTCAAAACTGGAAAGAAGCTTTCTCAGAAACTTCTCTGTGTCCTGTGAATTCATCTCACAGAGTTATATCTTTCCCTTCAAGAAGCCTTTCGCTAAGGCTGTTCTTGTGGAATTGACAAAGGGATATTTGGAAGCCCATAGAGGCCTATGGTGAAAAAGGAAATATCTTCCGTTCAAAACTGGAAAGAAGCTTTCTGAGAAACTGCTCTGTGTTCTGTTAATTCATCTCACAGAGTTACACCTTTCCCTTCAAGAAGCCTTTCTCTAAGGCTGTTCTTGTGGAATTGGCAAAGGGATATTTGGAAGCCCATAGAGGGCTATGGTGAAAAAGGAAATATCTTCCGTTCAAAACTGGAAAGAAGCTTTCTGAGAAACTGCTCTGTGTTCTGTGAATTCATCTCACAGAGTTACATCTTTCCCTTCAAGAAGCCTTTCGCTAAGGCTGTTCTTGTGGAATTGGCAAAGCGATATTTGGAAGCCCTTACAGGGCTATGGTGAAAAAGGAAATATCTTCCGTTCAAAACTGGAAAGAAGCTTTCTGAGAAACTGCTCTGTGTTCTGTGAATTCATCTCACAGAGTTACATCTTTCCCTTCAAGGAGCCTTTCGCTAAGGCTGTTCTTTTGGAATTGGCAAAGGGATATTTGGAAGCCCATAGAGGGCTATGGTGAAAAAGGAAATATCTTCCGTTCAAAACTGGAAAGAAGCTTTCTGAGAAACTGCTCTGTGGTCTGTGAATTCATCTCACAGAGTTACATCTTTCCCTTCAAGAAGCCTTTCGCTAAGGCTGTTCTTGTGGAATTGGCAAAGCGATATTTGGAAGCCCATAGAGGGCTACGGTGAAAAAGGAAATATCTTCCGTTCAAAACTGGAAAGAAGCTTTCTGAGAAACCGCTCTGTGTTCTGTGAATTCATCTCACAGAGTTACATCTTTCCCTTCAAGAAGCCTTTCGCTAAGGCTGTTCTTGTGGAATTGTCAAAGGGATATTTGGAAGCCCTTAGAGGCCTATGGTGAAAAAGGAAATATCTTCCGTTCAAAACTGGAAAGAAGCTTTCTGAGAAACTGCTCTGTGTTCTGTGAATTAATCTCACAGAGTTACATCTTTCCCTTCAAGAAGCCTTTCGCTAAGGCTGTTCTTGTGGAATTGGCAAAGGATATTTGGAAGCCCTTAGACGGCTATGGTGAAAAACGAAATATCTTCCGTTCAAAACTGGAAAGAAGCTTTCTGAGAAACTGCTCTGTGTTCTGTGAATTCATCTCAGAGAGTTACATCTTTCCCTTCAAGAAGCCTTTCGCTAAGGCTGTTCTTGTGGAATTGGCAAAGGGATATTTGGAAGCCCATAGAGGCCTATGGTGAAAAAGGAAATATCTTCCGTTCAAAACTGGAAAGAAGCTTTCTGAGAAACTGCTCTGTGTTCTCTGAATTCATCTCACAGAGTTACATCTTTCCCTTCAAGAAGCCTTTCGCTAAGGCTGTTCTTGTGGAATTGGCAAAGGGATATTTGGAAGCCCATAGAGGGCTATGGTGAAAAAGGAAATATGTTCCGTTCAAAACTGGAAAGAAGCTTTCTGAGAAACTGCTCTGTGTTCTGTGAATTCATCTCACAGATTTACATCTTTCCCTTCAAGAAGCCTTTCGCTAAGGCTGTTCTTGTGGAATTGGCAAAGGGATATTTGGAAGCCCATAGAGGGCTATGGTGAAAAAGGAAATATCTTCCGTTCAAAACTGGAAAGAAGCTTTCTGAGAAACTGCTCTGTGTTCTGTTAATTCATCTCACAGAGTTACATCTTTCCCTTCAAGAAGCCTTTCGCTAAGGCTGTTCTTGTGGAATTGGCAAAGGGATATTTGGAAGCCCATAGAGGCCTATGGTGAAAAAGGGAATATCTTCCGTTCAAAACTGGAAAGAAGCTTTCTGAGAAACTGCTCTGTGTTCTCTGAATTCATCTCACGGAGTTACATCTTTCCCTTCAAGAAGCCTTTCGCTAAGGCTGTTTTGTGGAATTGGCAAAGGGATATTTGGAAGCCCTTAGAGGGCTATGGTTAAAAAGGAAATATCTTCCGTTCAAAACTGGAAAGAAGCTTTCTGAGAAACTTCTCTGTGTCCTGTGAATTCATCTCACAGAGTTATATCTTTCCCTTCAAGAAGCCTTTCGCTAAGGCTGTTCTTGTGGAATTGACAAAGGGATATTTGGAAGCCCATAGAGGCCTATGGTGAAAAAGGAAATATCTTCCGTTCAAAACTGGAAAGAAGCTTTCTGAGAAACTGCTCTGTGTTCTGTTAATTCATCTCACAGAGTTACATCTTTCCCTTCAAGAAGCCTTTCTCTAAGGCTGTTCTTGTGGAATTGGCAAAGGGATATTTGGAAGCCCATAGAGGGCTATGGTGAAAAAGGAAATATCTTCCGTTCAAAACTGGAAAGAAGCTTTCTGAGAAACTGCTCTGTGTTCTGTGAATTCATCTCACAGAGTTACATCTTTCCCTTCAAGAAGCCTTTCGCTAAGGCTGTTCTTGTGGAATTGGCAAAGCGATATTTGGAAGCCCTTACAGGGCTATGGTGAAAAAGGAAATATCTTCCGTTCAAAACTGGAAAGAAGCTTTCTGAGAAACTGCTCTGTGTTCTGTGAATTCATCTCACAGAGTTACATCTTTCCCTTCAAGGAGCCTTTCGCTAAGGCTGTTCTTGTGGAATTGGCAAAGGGATATTTGGAAGCCCATAGAGGGCTATGGTGAAAAAGGAAATATCTTCCGTTCAAAACTGGAAAGAAGCTTTCTGAGAAACTGCTCTGTGTTCTCTGAATTCATCTCACAGAGTTACATCTTTCCCTTCAAGAAGCCTTTCGCTAAGGCTGTTCCTGTGGAATTGGAAAGCGATATTTGGAAGCCCATAGAGGGCTATGGTGAAAAAGGAAATATCTTCCGTTCAAAACTGGAAAGAAGCTTTCTGAGAAACTGCTCTGTGTTCTGTGAATTCATCTCACAGAGTTACATCTTTCCCTTCAAGAAGCCTTTCGCTAAGGCTGTTCTTGTGGAATTGGCAAAGGGATATTTGGAAGCCCATAGAGGGCTATGGTGAAAAAGGAAATATCTTCCGTTCAAAACTGGAAAGAAGCTTTCTGAGAAACTGCTCTGTGTTCTGTGAATTCACCTCACAGAGTTACATCTTTCCCTTCAAGAAGCCTTTCGCTAAGGCTGTTCTTGTGGAATTGGCAAAGGGATATTTGGAAGCCCATAGAGGGCTATGGTGAAAAAGGAAATATCTTCCGTTCAAAACTGGAAAGAAGCTTTCTGAGAAACTGCTCTGTGTTCTGTTAATTCATCTCACAGAGTTACATCTTTCCCTTCAAGAAGCCTTTGGCTAAGGCTGTTCTTGTGGAATTGGCAAAGGGATATTTGGAAGCCCATAGAGGCCTATGGTGAAAAAGGAAATATCTTCCTTTCAAAACTGGAAAGAAGCTTGCTGAGAAACTGCTCTGTGTTCTGTTAATTCATCTCACAGAGTTACATCTTTCCCTTCAAGAAGCCTTTCGCTAAGGCTGTTCTTGTGGAATTGGCAAAGCGATATTTGGAAGCCCTTAGAGGGCTACGGTGAAAAAGGAAATATCTTCCGTTCAAAACTGGAAAGAAGCTTTCTGAGAAACTGCTCTGTGTTCTGTGAATTCATCTCACAGAGTTACATCTTTCCCTTCAAGAAGCCTTTCGCTAAGGCTGTTCTTGTGGAATTGGCAAAGGGATATTTGGAAGCCCATAGAGAGCTATGGTGAAAAAGGAAATATCTTCCGTTCAAAACTGGAAAGAAGCTTTCTGAGAAACTGCTCTGTGTTCTCTGAATTCATCTCACAGAGTTACATCTTTCCCTTCAAGAAGCCTTTCGCTAAGGCTGTTCTTGTGGAATTGGCAAAGGGATATTTGGAAGCCCATAGAGGGCTATGGTGAAAAAGGAAATATCTTCCGTTCAAAACTGGAAAGAAGCTTTCTGAGAAACTGCTCTGTGTTCTCTGAATTCATCTCACGGAGTTACATCTTTCCCTTCAAGAAGCCTTTCGCTAAGGCTGTTTTGTGGAATTGGCAAAGGGATATTTGGAAGCCCTTAGAGGGCTATGGTTAAAAAGGAAATATCTTCCGTTCAAAACTGGAAAGAAGCTTTCTCAGAAACTTCTCTGTGTCCTGTGAATTCATCTCACAGAGTTATATCTTTCCCTTCAAGAAGCCTTTCGCTAAGGCTGTTCTTGTGGAATTGACAAAGGGATATTTGGAAGCCCATAGAGGCCTATGGTGAAAAAGGAAATATCTTCCGTTCAAAACTGGAAAGAAGCTTTCTGAGAAACTGCTCTGTGTTCTGTTAATTCATCTCACAGAGTTACACCTTTCCCTTCAAGAAGCCTTTCTCTAAGGCTGTTCTTGTGGAATTGGCAAAGGGATATTTGGAAGCCCATAGAGGGCTATGGTGAAAAAGGAAATATCTTCCGTTCAAAACTGGAAAGAAGCTTTCTGAGAAACTGCTCTGTGTTCTGTGAATTCATCTCACAGAGTTACATCTTTCCCTTCAAGAAGCCTTTCGCTAAGGCTGTTCTTGTGGAATTGGCAAAGCGATATTTGGAAGCCCTTACAGGGCTATGGTGAAAAAGGAAATATCTTCCGTTCAAAACTGGAAAGAAGCTTTCTGAGAAACTGCTCTGTGTTCTGTGAATTCATCTCACAGAGTTACATCTTTCCCTTCAAGGAGCCTTTCGCTAAGGCTGTTCTTTTGGAATTGGCAAAGGGATATTTGGAAGCCCATAGAGGGCTATGGTGAAAAAGGAAATATCTTCCGTTCAAAACTGGAAAGAAGCTTTCTGAGAAACTGCTCTGTGGTCTGTGAATTCATCTCACAGAGTTACATCTTTCCCTTCAAGAAGCCTTTCGCTAAGGCTGTTCTTGTGGAATTGGCAAAGCGATATTTGGAAGCCCATAGAGGGCTACGGTGAAAAAGGAAATATCTTCCGTTCAAAACTGGAAAGAAGCTTTCTGAGAAACCGCTCTGTGTTCTGTGAATTCATCTCACAGAGTTACATCTTTCCCTTCAAGAAGCCTTTCGCTAAGGCTGTTCTTGTGGAATTGTCAAAGGGATATTTGGAAGCCCTTAGAGGCCTATGGTGAAAAAGGAAATATCTTCCGTTCAAAACTGGAAAGAAGCTTTCTGAGAAACTGCTCTGTGTTCTGTGAATTAATCTCACAGAGTTACATCTTTCCCTTCAAGAAGCCTTTCGCTAAGGCTGTTCTTGTGGAATTGGCAAAGGATATTTGGAAGCCCTTAGACGGCTATGGTGAAAAACGAAATATCTTCCGTTCAAAACTGGAAAGAAGCTTTCTGAGAAACTGCTCTGTGTTCTGTGAATTCATCTCAGAGAGTTACATCTTTCCCTTCAAGAAGCCTTTCGCTAAGGCTGTTCTTGTGGAATTGGCAAAGGGATATTTGGAAGCCCATAGAGGCCTATGGTGAAAAAGGAAATATCTTCCGTTCAAAACTGGAAAGAAGCTTTCTGAGAAACTGCTCTGTGTTCTCTGAATTCATCTCACAGAGTTACATCTTTCCCTTCAAGAAGCCTTTCGCTAAGGCTGTTCTTGTGGAATTGGCAAAGGGATATTTGGAAGCCCATAGAGGGCTATGGTGAAAAAGGAAATATGTTCCGTTCAAAACTGGAAAGAAGCTTTCTGAGAAACTGCTCTGTGTTCTGTGAATTCATCTCACAGATTTACATCTTTCCCTTCAAGAAGCCTTTCGCTAAGGCTGTTCTTGTGGAATTGGCAAAGGGATATTTGGAAGCCCATAGAGGGCTATGGTGAAAAAGGAAATATCTTCCGTTCAAAACTGGAAAGAAGCTTTCTGAGAAACTGCTCTGTGTTCTGTTAATTCATCTCACAGAGTTACATCTTTCCCTTCAAGAAGCCTTTCGCTAAGGCTGTTCTTGTGGAATTGGCAAAGGGATATTTGGAAGCCCATAGAGGCCTATGGTGAAAAAGGGAATATCTTCCGTTCAAAACTGGAAAGAAGCTTTCTGAGAAACTGCTCTGTGTTCTCTGAATTCATCTCACGGAGTTACATCTTTCCCTTCAAGAAGCCTTTCGCTAAGGCTGTTTTGTGGAATTGGCAAAGGGATATTTGGAAGCCCTTAGAGGGCTATGGTTAAAAAGGAAATATCTTCCGTTCAAAACTGGAAAGAAGCTTTCTGAGAAACTTCTCTGTGTCCTGTGAATTCATCTCACAGAGTTATATCTTTCCCTTCAAGAAGCCTTTCGCTAAGGCTGTTCTTGTGGAATTGACAAAGGGATATTTGGAAGCCCATAGAGGCCTATGGTGAAAAAGGAAATATCTTCCGTTCAAAACTGGAAAGAAGCTTTCTGAGAAACTGCTCTGTGTTCTGTTAATTCATCTCACAGAGTTACATCTTTCCCTTCAAGAAGCCTTTCTCTAAGGCTGTTCTTGTGGAATTGGCAAAGGGATATTTGGAAGCCCATAGAGGGCTATGGTGAAAAAGGAAATATCTTCCGTTCAAAACTGGAAAGAAGCTTTCTGAGAAACTGCTCTGTGTTCTGTGAATTCATCTCACAGAGTTACATCTTTCCCTTCAAGAAGCCTTTCGCTAAGGCTGTTCTTGTGGAATTGGCAAAGCGATATTTGGAAGCCCTTACAGGGCTATGGTGAAAAAGGAAATATCTTCCGTTCAAAACTGGAAAGAAGCTTTCTGAGAAACTGCTCTGTGTTCTGTGAATTCATCTCACAGAGTTACATCTTTCCCTTCAAGGAGCCTTTCGCTAAGGCTGTTCTTGTGGAATTGGCAAAGGGATATTTGGAAGCCCATAGAGGGCTATGGTGAAAAAGGAAATATCTTCCGTTCAAAACTGGAAAGAAGCTTTCTGAGAAACTGCTCTGTGTTCTGTGAATTCATCTCACAGAGTTACATCTTTCCCTTCAAGAAGCCTTTCGCTAAGGCTGTTCTTGTGGAATTGGCAAAGCGATATTTGGAAGCCCATAGAGGGCTACGGTGAAAAAGGAAATATCTTCCGTTCAAAACTGGAAAGAATCTTTCTGAGAAACCGCTCTGTGTTCTGTGAATTCATCTCACAGAGTTACATCTTTCCCTTCAAGAAGCCTTTCGCTAAGGCTGTTCTTGTGGAATTGGCAAAGGGATATTTGGAAGCCCTTAGAGGCCTATGGTGAAAAAGGAAATATCTTCCGTTCAAAACTGGAAAGAAGCTTTCTGAGAAACTGCTCTGTGTTCTGTGAATTAATCTCACAGAGTTACATCTTTCCCTTCAAGAAGCCTTTCGCTAAGGCTGTTCTTGTGGAATTGGCAAAGGATATTTGGAAGCCCTTAGACGGCTATGGTGAAAAACGAAATATCTTCCGTTCAAAACTGGAAAGAAGCTTTCTGAGAAACTGCTCTGTGTTCTGTGAATTCATCTCACAGAGTTACATCTTTCCCTTCAAGAAGCCTTTCGCTAAGGCTGTTCTTGTGGAATTGGCAAAGGGATATTTGGAAGCCCATAGAGGCCTATGGTGAAAAAGGAAATATCTTCCGTTCAAAACTGGAAAGAAGCTTTCTGAGAAACTGCTCTGTGTTCTCTGAATTCATCTCACAGAGTTACATCTTTCCCTTCAAGAAGCCTTTCGCTAAGGCTGTTCTTGTGGAATTGGCAAAGGGATATTTGGAAGCCCATAGAGGCCTATGGTGAAAAAGGAAATATCTTCCGTTCAAAACTGGAAAGAAGCTTTCTGAGAAACTGCTCTGTGTTATCTGAATTCATCTCACAGAGTTACATCTTTCCCTTCAAGAAGCCTTTCGCTAAGGCTGTTCTTGTGGAATTGGCAAAGGGATATTTGGAAGCCCCTAGAGGGCTATGGTGAAAAAGGAAATATCTTCCGTTCAAAACTGGAAAGAAGCTTTCTGAGAAACTGCTCTGTGTTCTGTTAATTCATCTCACAGAGTTACATCTTTCCCTTCAAGAAGCCTTTCGCTAAGGCTGTTCTTGTGGAATTGGCAAAGGGATATTTGGAAGCCCATAGAGGCCTATGGTGAAAAAGGAAATATCTTCCGTTCAAAACTGGAAAGAAGCTTTCTGAGAAACTGCTCTGTGTTCTGTTAATTCATCTCACAGAGTTACATCTTTCCCTTCAAGAAGCCTTTCGCTAAGGCTGTTCTTGTGGAATTGGCAAAGGGATATTTGGAAGCCCATAGAGGCCTATGGTGAAAAAGGAAATATCTTCCGTTCAAAACGGGAAAGAAGCTTTCTGAGAAACTGCTCAGTGTTCTGTTAATTCATCTCACAGAGTTACATCTTTCCCTTCAAGAAGCCTTTCGCTAAGGCTGTTCTTGTGGAATTGGCAAAGGGATATTTGGAAGCCCATAGAGGGCTATGGTGAAAAAGGAAATATCTTCGGTTCAAAACTGGAAAGAAGCTTTCTGAGAAACTGCTCTGTGTTCTGTTAATTCATCTCACAGAGTTACATCTTTCCCTTCAAGAAGCCTTTCGCTAAGGCTGTTCTTGTGGAATTGGCAAAGCGATATTTGGAAGCCCATAGAGGGCTATGGTGAAAAAGGAAATATCTTCCGTTCAAAACTGGAAAGAAGCTTTCGGAGAAACTGCTCTGTGTTCTGTTAATTCATCTCACAGAGTTACATCTTTCCCTTCAAGAAGCCTTTCGCTAAGGCTGTTCTTGTGGAATTGGCAAAGGGATATTTGGAAGCCCGTAGAGGGCTATGGTGAAAAAGGAAATATCTTCCGTTCAAAACTGGAAAGAAGCTTTCTGAGAAACTGCTCTGTGTTCTGTGAATTCATCTCACAGAGTTACATCTTTCCCTTCAAGAAGCCTTTCGCTAAGGCTGTTCTTGTGGAATTGGCAAAAGGATATTTGGAAGCCCATAGAGGCCTATGGTGAAAAAGGAAATATCTTCCGTTCAAAACTGGAAAGAAGCTTTCTGAGAAACTGCTCTGTGTTCTGTGAATTCATCTCACAGAGTTACATCTTTCCCTTCAAGAAGCCTTTCGCTAAGGCTGTTCTTGTGGAATTGGCAAAGGGATATTTGGAAGCCCTTAGATGGCTATGGTGAAAAAGGAAATATCTTCCGTTCAAAACTGGAAAGAAGCTTTCTGAGAAACTTCTCTGTGTCCTGTTAATTCATCTCACAGAGTTATATCTTTCCATTCAAGAAGCCTTTCGCTAAGGCTGTTCTTGTGGAATTGGCAAAGGGATATTTGGAAGCCCATAGAGGCCTATGGTGAAAAAGGAAATATCTTCCGTTCAAAACTGGAAAGAAGCTTTCTGAGAAACTGCTCTGTGTTCTGTTAATTCATCTCACAGAGTTACATCTTTCCCTTCAAGAAGCCTTTCTCTAAGGCTGTTCTTGTGGAATTGGCAAAGGGATATTTGGAAGCCCATAGAGGGCTATGGTGAAAAAGGAAATATCTTCCGTTCAAAACTGGAAAGAAGCTTTCTGAGAAACTGCTCTGTGTTCTCTGAATTCATCTCACAGAGTTACATCTTTCCCTTCAAGAAGCCTTTCGCTAAGGCTGTTCTTGTGGAATTGGGAAAGCGATATTTGGAAGCCCATAGAGGGCTATGGTGAAAAAGGAAATATCTTCCGTTCAAAACTGGAAAGAAGCTTTCTGAGAAACTGCTCTGTGTTCTGTGAATTCATCTCACAGAGTTACATCTTTCCCTTCAAGAAGCCTTTCGCTAAGGCTCTTCTTGTGGAATTGGCAAAGGGATATTTGGAAGCCCATAGAGGGCTATGGTGAAAAAGGAAATATCTTCGGTTCAAAACTGGAAAGAAGCTTTCTGAGAAACTGCTCTGTGTTCTGTGAATTCATCTCACAGAGTTACATCTTTCCCTTCAAGAAGCCTTTCGCTAAGGCTGTTCTTGTGGAATTGGCAAAGGGATATTTGGAAGCCCATAGAGGCCTATGGTGAAAAAGGAAATATCTTCCTTTCAAAACTGGAAAGAAGCTTTCTGAGAAACTGCTCTGTGTTCTGTTAATTCATCTCACAGAGTTACATCTTTCCCTTCAAGAAGCCTTTCGCTAAGGCTGTTCTTGTGGAATTGGCAAAGGGATATTTGGAAGCCCATAGAGGGCTATGGTGAAAAAGGAAATATCTTCCGTTCAAAACTGGAAAGAAGCTTTCTGAGAAACTGCTCTGTGTTCTGTGAATTCACCTCACAGAGTTACATCTTTCCCTTCAAGAAGCCTTTCGCTAAGGCTGTTCTTGTGGAATTGGCAAAGGGATATTTGGAAGCCCATAGAGGGCTATGGTGAAAAAGGAAATATCTTCCGTTCAAAACTGGAAAGAAGCTTTCTGAGAAACTGCTCTGTGTTCTGTTAATTCATCTCACAGAGTTACATCTTTCCCTTCAAGAAGCCTTTGGCTAAGGCTGTTCTTGTGGAATTGGCAAAGGGATATTTGGAAGCCCATAGAGGCCTATGGTGAAAAAGGAAATATCTTCCTTTCAAAACTGGAAAGAAGCTTGCTGAGAAACTGCTCTGTGTTCTGTTAATTCATCTCACAGAGTTACATCTTTCCCTTCAAGAAGCCTTTCGCTAAGGCTGTTCTTGTGGAATTGGCAAAGCGATATTTGGAAGCCCTTAGAGGGCTACGGTGAAAAAGGAAATATCTTCCGTTCAAAACTGGAAAGAAGCTTTCTGAGAAACTGCTCTGTGTTCTGTGAATTCATCTCACAGAGTTACATCTTTCCCTTCAAGAAGCCTTTCGCTAAGGCTGTTCTTGTGGAATTGGCAAAGGGATATTTGGAAGCCCATAGAGAGCTATGGTGAAAAAGGAAATATCTTCCGTTCAAAACTGGAAAGAAGCTTTCTGAGAAACTGCTCTGTGTTCTCTGAATTCATCTCACAGAGTTACATCTTTCCCTTCAAGAAGCCTTTCGCTAAGGCTGTTCTTGTGGAATTGGCAAAGGGATATTTGGAAGCCCATAGAGGGCTATGGTGAAAAAGGAAATATCTTCCGTTCAAAACTGGAAAGAAGCTTTCTGAGAAACTGCTCTGTGTTCTGTGAATTCATCTCACAGAGTTACATCTTTCCCTTCAAGAAGCCTTTCGCTAAGGCTGTTCTTGTGGAATTGGCAAAGCGATATTTGGAAGCCCTTACAGGGCTTTGGTGAAAAAGGAAATATCTTCCGTTCAAAACTGGAAAGAAGCTTTCTGAGAAACTGCTCTGTGTTCTGTGAATTCATCTCACAGAGTTACATCTTTCCCTTCAAGGAGCCTTTCGCTAAGGCTGTTCTTTTGGAATTGGCAAAGGGATATTTGGAAGCCCATAGAGGGCTATGGTGAAAAAGGAAATATCTTCCGTTCAAAACTGGAAAGAAGCTTTCTGAGAAACTGCTCTGTGTTCTGTGAATTCATCTCACAGAGTTACATCTTTCCCTTCAAGAAGCCTTTCGCTAAGGCTGTTCTTGTGGAATTGGCAAAGCGATATTTGGAAGCCCATAGAGGGCTACGGTGAAAAAGGAAATATCTTCCGTTCAAAACTGGAAAGAAGCTTTCTGAGAAACCGCTCTGTGTTCTGTGAATTCATCTCACAGAGTTACATCTTTCCCTTCAAGAAGCCTTTCGCTAAGGCTGTTCTTGTGGAATTGTCAAAGGGATATTTGGAAGCCCTTAGAGGCCTATGGTGAAAAAGGAAATATCTTCCGTTCAAAACTGGAAAGAAGCTTTCTGAGAAACTGCTCTGTGTTCTGTGAATTAATCTCACAGAGTTACATCTTTCCCTTCAAGAAGCCTTTCGCTAAGGCTGTTCTTGTGGAATTGGCAAAGGATATTTGGAAGCCCTTAGACGGCTATGGTGAAAAACGAAATATCTTCCGTTCAAAACTGGAAAGAAGCTTTCTGAGAAACTGCTCTGTGTTCTGTGAATTCATCTCACAGAGTTACATCTTTCCCTTCAAGAAGCCTTTCGCTAAGGCTGTTCTTGTGGAATTGGCAAAGGGATATTTGGAAGCCCATAGAGGCCTATGGTGAAAAAGGAAATATCTTCCGTTCAAAACTGGAAAGAAGCTTTCTGAGAAACTGCTCTGTGTTCTCTGAATTCATCTCACAGAGTTACATCTTTCCCTTCAAGAAGCCTTTCGCTAAGGCTGTTCTTGTGGAATTGGCAAAGGGATATTTGGAAGCCCATAGAGGGCTATGGTGAAAAAGGAAATATGTTCCGTTCAAAACTGGAAAGAAGCTTTCTGAGAAACTGCTCTGTGTTCTGTGAATTCATCTCACAGATTTACATCTTTCCCTTCAAGAAGCCTTTCGCTAAGGCTGTTCTTGTGGAATTGGCAAAGGGATATTTGGAAGCCCATAGAGGGCTATGGTGAAAAAGGAAATATCTTCCGTTCAAAACTGGAAAGAAGCTTTCTGAGAAACTGCTCTGTGTTCTGTTAATTCATCTCACAGAGTTACATCTTTCCCTTCAAGAAGCCTTTCGCTAAGGCTGTTCTTGTGGAATTGGCAAAGGGATATTTGGAAGCCCATAGAGGCCTATGGTGAAAAAGGAAATATCTTCCGTTCAAAACTGGAAAGAAGCTTTCTGAGAAACTGCTCTGTGTTCTCTGAATTCATCTCACGGAGTTACATCTTTCCCTTCAAGAAGCCTTTCGCTAAGGCTGTTTTGTGGAATTGGCAAAGGGATATTTGGAAGCCCTTAGAGGGCTATGGTTAAAAAGGAAATATCTTCCGTTCAAAACTGGAAAGAAGCTTTCTGAGAAACTTCTCTGTGTCCTGTGAATTCATCTCACAGAGTTATATCTTTCCCTTCAAGAAGCCTTTCGCTAAGGCTGTTCTTGTGGAATTGACAAAGGGATATTTGGAAGCCCATAGACGGCTATGGTGAAAAAGGAAATATCTTCCGTTCAAAACTGGAAAGAAGCTTTCTGAGAAACTGCTCTGTGTTCTGTTAATTCATCTCACAGAGTTACATCTTTCCCTTCAAGAAGCCTTTCTCTAAGGCTGTTCTTGTGGAATTGGCAAAGGGATATTTGGAAGCCCATAGAGGGCTATGGTGAAAAAGGAAATATCTTCCGTTCAAAACTGGAAAGAAGCTTTCTGAGAAACTGCTCTGTGTTCTGTGAATTCATCTCACAGAGTTACATCTTTCCCTTCAAGAAGCCTTTCGCTAAGGCTGTTCTTGTGGAATTGGCAAAGCGATATTTGGAAGCCCTTACAGGGCTATGGTGAAAAAGGAAATATCTTCCGTTCAAAACTGGAAAGAAGCTTTCTGAGAAACTGCTCTGTGTTCTGTGAATTCATCTCACAGAGTTACATCTTTCCCTTCAAGGAGCCTTTCGCTAAGGCTGTTCTTTTGGAATTGGCAAAGGGATATTTGGAAGCCCATAGAGGGCTATGGTGAAAAAGGAAATATCTTCCGTTCAAAACTGGAAAGAAGCTTTCTGAGAAACTGCTCTGTGTTCTGTGAATTCATCTCACAGAGTTACATCTTTCCCTTCAAGAAGCCTTTCGCTAAGGCTGTTCTTGTGGAATTGGCAAAGCGATATTTGGAAGCCCATAGAGGGCTACGGTGAAAAAGGAAATATCTTCCGTTCAAAACTGGAAAGAATCTTTCTGAGAAACCGCTCTGTGTTCTGTGAATTCATCTCACAGAGTTACATCTTTCCCTTCAAGAAGCCTTTCGCTAAGGCTGTTCTTGTGGAATTGGCAAAGGGATATTTGGAAGCCCTTAGAGGCCTATGGTGAAAAAGGAAATATCTTCCTTTCAAAACTGGAAAGAAGCTTTCTGAGAAACTGCTCTGTGTTCTGTGAATTAATCTCACAGAGTTACATCTTTCCCTTCAAGAAGCCTTTCGCTAAGGCTGTTCTTGTGGAATTGGCAAAGGATATTTGGAAGCCCTTAGACGGCTATGGTGAAAAACGAAATATCTTCCGTTCAAAACTGGAAAGAAGCTTTCTGAGAAACTGCTCTGTGTTCTGTGAATTCATCTCACAGAGTTACATCTTTCCCTTCAAGAAGCCTTTCGCTAAGGCTGTTCTTGTGGAATTGGCAAAGGGATATTTGGAAGCCCATAGAGGCCTATGGTGAAAAAGGAAATATCTTCCGTTCAAAACTGGAAAGAAGCTTTCTGAGAAACTGCTCTGTGTTCTCTGAATTCATCTCACAGAGTTACATCTTTCCCTTCAAGAAGCCTTTCGCTAAGGCTGTTCTTGTGGAATTGGCAAAGGGATATTTGGAAGCCCATAGAGGCCTATGGTGAAAAAGGAAATATCTTCCGTTCAAAACTGGAAAGAAGCTTTCTGAGAAACTGCTCTGTGTTCTCTGAATTCATCTCACAGAGTTACATCTTTCCCTTCAAGAAGCCTTTCGCTAAGGCTGTTCTTGTGGAATTGGCAAAGGGATATTTGGAAGACCCTAGAGGGCTATGGTGAAAAAGGAAATATCTTCCGTTCAAAACTGGAAAGAAGCTTTCTGAGAAACTGCTCTGTGTTCTGTTAATTCATCTCACAGAGTTACATCTTTCCCTTCAAGAAGCCTTTCACTAAGGCTGTTCTTGTGGAATTGGCAAAGGGATATTTGGAAGCCCATAGAGGCCTATGGTGAAAAAGGAAATATCTTCCGTTCAAAACTGGAAAGAAGCTTTCTGAGAAACTGCTCTGTGTTCTGTTAATTCATCTCACAGAGTTACATCTTTCCCTTCAAGAAGCCTTTCGCTAAGGCTGTTCTTGTGGAATTTGCAAAGCGATATTTGGAAACCCATAGAGGGCTATGGTGAAAAAGGAAATATCTTCCGTTCAAAACTGGAAAGAAGCTTTCTGAGAAACTGCTCTGTTTTCTGTGAATTCATCTCACAGAGTTACATCTTTCCCTTCAAGAAGCCTTTCGCTAAGGCTGTTCTTGTGGAATTGGCAAAGGGATATTTGGAAGCCCATAGAGGCCTATGGTGAAAAAGGAAATATCTTCCGTTCAAAACGGGAAAGAAGCTTTCTGAGAAACTGCTCAGTGTTCTGTTAATTCATCTCACAGAGTTACATCTTTCCCTTCAAGAAGCCTTTCGCTAAGGCTGTTCTTGTGGAATTGGCAAAGGGATATTTGGAAGCCCATAGAGGGCTATGGTGAAAAAGGAAATATCTTCGGTTCAAAACTGGAAAGAAGCTTTCTGAGAAACTGCTCTGTGTTCTGTTAATTCATCTCACAGAGTTACATCTTTCCCTTCAAGAAGCCTTTCGCTAAGGCTGTTCTTGTGGAATTGGCAAAGCGATATTTGGAAGCCCATAGAGGGCTATGGTGAAAAAGGAAATATCTTCCGTTCAAAACTGGAAAGAAGCTTTCGGAGAAACTGCTCTGTGTTCTGTTAATTCATCTCACAGAGTTACATCTTTCCCTTCAAGAAGCCTTTCGCTAAGGCTGTTCTTGTGGAATTGGCAAAGGGATATTTGGAAGCCCGTAGAGGGCTATGGTGAAAAAGGAAATATCTTCCGTTCAAAACTGGAAAGAAGCTTTCTGAGAAACTGCTCTGTGTTCTGTGAATTCATCTCACAGAGTTACATCTTTCCCTTCAAGAAGCCTTTCGCTAAGGCTGTTCTTGTGGAATTGGCAAAAGGATATTTGGAAGCCCATAGAGGCCTATGGTGAAAAAGGAAATATCTTCCGTTCAAAACTGGAAAGAAGCTTTCTGAGAAACTGCTCTGTGTTCTGTGAATTCATCTCACAGAGTTACATCTTTCCCTTCAAGAAGCCTTTCGCTAAGGCTGTTCTTGTGGAATTGGCAAAGGGATATTTGGAAGCCCTTAGATGGCTATGGTGAAAAAGGAAATATCTTCCGTTCAAAACTGGAAAGAAGCTTTCTGAGAAACTTCTCTGTGTCCTGTTAATTCATCTCACAGAGTTATATCTTTCCATTCAAGAAGCCTTTCGCTAAGGCTGTTCTTGTGGAATTGGCAAAGGGATATTTGGAAGCCCATAGAGGCCTATGGTGAAAAAGGAAATATCTTCCGTTCAAAACTGGAAAGAAGCTTTCTGAGAAACTGCTCTGTGTTCTGTTAATTCATCTCACAGAGTTACATCTTTCCCTTCAAGAAGCCTTTCTCTAAGGCTGTTCTTGTGGAATTGGCAAAGGGATATTTGGAAGCCCATAGAGGGCTATGGTGAAAAAGGAAATATCTTCCGTTCAAAACTGGAAAGAAGCTTTCTGAGAAACTGCTCTGTGTTCTCTGAATTCATCTCACAGAGTTACATCTTTCCCTTCAAGAAGCCTTTCGCTAAGGCTGTTCTTGTGGAATTGGGAAAGTGATATTTGGAAGCCCATAGAGGGCTATGGTGAAAAAGGAAATATCTTCCGTTCAAAACTGGAAAGAAGCTTTCTGAGAAACTGCTCTGTGTTCTGTGAATTCATCTCACAGAGTTACATCTTTCCCTTCAAGAAGCCTTTCGCTAAGGCTGTTCTTGTGGAATTGGCAAAGGGATATTTGGAACCCCTAGAGGGCTATGGTGAAAAAGGAAATATCTTCGGTTCAAAACTGGAAAGAAGCTTTCTGAGAAACTGCTCTGTGTTCTGTGAATTCATCTCACAGAGTTACATATTTCCCTTCAAGAAGCCTTTCGCTAAGGCTGTTCTTGTGGAATTGGCAAAGGGATATTTGGATGCCCATAGAGGCCTATGGTGAAAAAGGAAATATCTTCCTTTCAAAACTGGAAAGAAGCTTTCTGAGAAACTGCTCTGTGTTCTGTTAATTCATCTCACAGAGTTACATCTTTCCCTTCAAGAAGCCTTTCGCTAAGGCTGTTCTTGTGGAATTGGCAAAGGGATATTTGGAAGCCCATAGAGGGCTATGGTGAAAAAGGAAATATCTTCCGTTCAAAACTGGAAAGAAGCTTTCTGAGAAACTGCTCTGTGTTCTGTGAATTCACCTCACAGAGTTACATCTTTCCCTTCAAGAAGCCTTTCGCTAAGGCTGTTCTTGTGGAATTGGCAAAGGGATATTTGGAAGCCCATAGAGGGCTATGGTGAAAAAGGAAATATCTTCCGTTCAAAACTGGAAAGAAGCTTTCTGAGAAACTGCTCTGTGTTCTGTTAATTCATCTCACAGAGTTACATCTTTCCCTTCAAGAAGCCATTGGCTAAGGCTGTTCTTGTGGAATTGGCAAAGGGATATTTGGAAGCCCATAGAGGCCTATGGTGAAAAAGGAAATATCTTCCTTTCAAAACTGGAAAGAAGCTTGCTGAGAAACTGCTCTGTGTTCTGTTAATTCATCTCACAGAGTTACATCTTTCCCTTCAAGAAGCCTTTCGCTAAGGCTGTTCTTGTGGAATTGGCAAAGGGATATTTGGAAGCCCATAGAGGGCTATGGTGAAAAAGGAAATATCTTCGGTTCAAAACTGGAAAGAAGCTTTCTGAGAAACTGCTCTGTGTTCTGTTAATTCATCTCACAGAGTTACATCTTTCCCTTCAAGAAGCCTTTCGCTAAGGCTGTTCTTGTGGAATTGGCAAAGCGATATTTGGAAGCCCATAGAGGGCTATGGTGAAAAAGGAAATATCTTCCGTTCAAAACTGGAAAGAAGCTTTCGGAGAAACTGCTCTGTGTTCTGTTAATTCATCTCACAGAGTTACATCTTTCCCTTCAAGAAGCCTTTCGCTAAGGCTGTTCTTGTGGAATTGGCAAAGGGATATTTGGAAGCCCGTAGAGGGCTATGGTGAAAAAGGAAATATCTTCCGTTCAAAACTGGAAAGAAGCTTTCTGAGAAACTGCTCTGTGTTCTGTGAATTCATCTCACAGAGTTACATCTTTCCCTTCAAGAAGCCTTTCGCTAAGGCTGTTCTTGTGGAATTGGCAAAAGGATATTTGGAAGCCCATAGAGGCCTATGGTGAAAAAGGAAATATCTTCCGTTCAAAACTGGAAAGAAGCTTTCTGAGAAACTGCTCTGTGTTCTGTGAATTCATCTCACAGAGTTACATCTTTCCCTTCAAGAAGCCTTTCGCTAAGGCTGTTCTTGTGGAATTGGCAAAGGGATATTTGGAAGCCCTTAGATGGCTATGGTGAAAAAGGAAATATCTTCCGTTCAAAACTGGAAAGAAGCTTTCTGAGAAACTTCTCTGTGTCCTGTTAATTCATCTCACAGAGTTATATCTTTCCATTCAAGAAGCCTTTCGCTAAGGCTGTTCTTGTGGAATTGGCAAAGGGATATTTGGAAGCCCATAGAGGCCTATGGTGAAAAAGGAAATATCTTCCGTTCAAAACTGGAAAGAAGCTTTCTGAGAAACTGCTCTGTGTTCTGTTAATTCATCTCACAGAGTTACATCTTTCCCTTCAAGAAGCCTTTCTCTAAGGCTGTTCTTGTGGAATTGGCAAAGGGATATTTGGAAGCCCATAGAGGGCTATGGTGAAAAAGGAAATATCTTCCGTTCAAAACTGGAAAGAAGCTTTCTGAGAAACTGCTCTGTGTTCTCTGAATTCATCTCACAGAGTTACATCTTTCCCTTCAAGAAGCCTTTCGCTAAGGCTGTTCTTGTGGAATTGGGAAAGTGATATTTGGAAGCCCATAGAGGGCTATGGTGAAAAAGGAAATATCTTCCGTTCAAAACTGGAAAGAAGCTTTCTGAGAAACTGCTCTGTGTTCTGTGAATTCATCTCACAGAGTTACATCTTTCCCTTCAAGAAGCCTTTCGCTAAGGCTGTTCTTGTGGAATTGGCAAAGGGATATTTGGAACCCCTAGAGGGCTATGGTGAAAAAGGAAATATCTTCGGTTCAAAACTGGAAAGAAGCTTTCTGAGAAACTGCTCTGTGTTCTGTGAATTCATCTCACAGAGTTACATATTTCCCTTCAAGAAGCCTTTCGCTAAGGCTGTTCTTGTGGAATTGGCAAAGGGATATTTG